>NW_015153166.1:9346-11662 GCF_000732505.1 Cyprinodon variegatus | reverse complement strand
TAATGTGATATGTAGAAAATGTTACTTGGACGCTCCAGCAATTTTCTACATATCACATTACTACATACTACATACCACAGACCACATCACACCACATTTTCAATTCAAATGTGGGATGAGAATGTAATATCTATGTGAACTGAGAACATTTCTGTAGAGCCAAGTTATGTGTCTTTGACAAATATTTCATTTATTACAATGTTTATTTTAAAAACAGTGTCTGGTTAAAACCGTGTTTTAACAGGTAAAGAAAATACAAACTTCCTGTTTACATTAAACAATTTGACAATTGAATACATTAATTTCACATTAAATATTTTGAATATTTTGCATATGAAGTGATTCAACTTTATTTCTGTTTAGTACAAACTGGTCAGCGTAATCAGAGGTTATGATGTCGTTGTGTATTTATGTTGCATATTTATTCCCCTACCCGGCAGCGGTGGTAAAAAAATTATTAAATCAGATATTCTTCGGACTGTTATATATTGTTTATCAACAAATAAAAGTGTGAATTGAGCTCAAATCATGGTCAAACAGATGATTCTGCACATACATGGAATAAATTCACCACAACTTCAATTCTAAACTTCAAGAGTTTATTAACAAAAATCATTCAGCTCCTAGTCAGACATATTTCAGTTAAAAACTCTTGACTAAAAACTCATCTAAACTAAACTACATTGTATAAAGTAGAAGGGAAAATATGGTTTAAAACCATATCACAGTTTAGCATGGATCTAGTGTTTGAGAAACAAAGTTTATCTTGAAGTATTTGGGAAGTGATCAATTTAGCTTTTCATAATTTAAAACAATTGGAATGAATTCAAACCAATTCACGATGCAAATCCATGAGGTGAATAAATCATTATTTTGCCAAATTGTGTTTTATTAAATGATTTGCTTTAAAAGGAACAAATAACCTTTAGTTAAATTATTCTTTAACCTTTTTGAAAGAGCCAGCAGCGGATAGACATGAGGATTCCATTAAATGACTTTAGTTCATAATTTGGTAATGGAAATGTAAGGAGCTTATGAGAAAACACATGAACACGTTTTATCAGTGATTAGACCCTTAGTGAAATAAAGCTTGTTTTAGCTTATAAAGAAAACAGCTCAAAACATATTTCTGTAGCACAGCATATCTTTATAGCTGTTTCTTTTTAAAGAATCTTGTAGAATTTATTAGTCCTCCAAAACACTGACAGCCCAGGGTGCGACCAGAAAGTTTAACACACCTCTCTGCAGCTTCTCTACTGTTACCCACTCATTAGTCCATACAGACGGACCAAAATGAAATAAATTACAAAAGAATCCTAAAGGAGTAAATCGTGATCATCTAATAAAAACAAAAATAACCGAAATTTGGGAAAAGGTAAAAATTATCATTTTGATTTATTGACACAAGGTCTCTTTCCTCTAAAAGTCTGCTAGTTAATGACCTGATTTGTGATTATCACATTGATTTATGTTGCCTCACAGAAACTTGGCTGCAGCAAGAGGATTATGGGAGCATAAATGAGGCAACTCCTTCTAGTTATTTAAATTTTCACATATCCAGAAATTCTGGGCGAGGAGCAGGAGTAGCAACAATCTTTCCGTCTGTCTTGCTGATTTACTCCAAAGGCAGTTAATAATTACAACTCTTTCAAACATTTAACCCTTAGTCTCCCCAATTCAAACTTTGAACAGTTGCTTTTAAAGTTAGCTAAACTATTGTCTTCATCTAAGACTTCCACTTGTATGTTAGATCCAGTTCTAACCAGGTTATTTAAGGAGGTATTCCCTTTGATCTCCGCCTGAATTTTAGATGTGATTCACCTCTCTCTGTTACAGGGATATATACCAAAGGCTTTTAAGGTTGCTGCAATTAAACCTTTACCAAGGAAACTGTCTCTTTCTTGACCCACATGACTTTGTCAATTAGACTTATATCCAATCTTCCTTTCTTGTCTAAAATTCTTGAGAAAGTTTTTGCCAAACAAGTTATTTTTGCCAAAATTAGCTTTCTGAAGAGACTCAGTCTGACTTTAGAGCTCATCATAGCACTGGAACAGCTCTGGTAAAAGTCACTAATGATATTCTCATGGCCTCAGATAATGGACTGGTATCTGTACTTGTCCTGTTAGATCTCAGTGCTGCATTTGATACAGTTGATCATAATATTCTTTTAGAAACACTTGAATATTTTGTAGGAATTAAAGGAAAATCTAATTTTATTCACATTAATGATAAATCTTCCTCATGCTCAAACGTTACCTGTGGAGTACCACAGGGATCAGTGCTAGGACCAATTCTCTTTACTATATATATATA
>NW_015153166.1:5697-7260 GCF_000732505.1 Cyprinodon variegatus | reverse complement strand
GCTGCTGAGCCATAGATCTCTGGGCAGTCAATAATCCCTTTTTATAAATCACTTCAGTCTGTCTGTCTGAATTCTGGGTCCAACTTTTCTGAGCCTTGACAGTTTGGAAATTTACTATCAGATATAAAAACCTAAATAACAGCTAAATGAAGTAAGCATTGAAAGACTTCATGATTATCCATTTCTTGAGTTCAGTATTGATGATGAAACAAACTGGAAACCTCAAATAAAACCAAATAACTTTCATACATATTAATGATGCTGTTCCTAAAGCTACATGATTCTTGGTAGCATGAGCTCAGCTCATTAAGCGTCCTTCCCTGTTTACCTCAGTGGTTTATATTAGATGTTTTTTATAACAGCTTTCTGTTCAACTTCAGTAGAATGTAACTGTGAGCGATATGGCCTAAACAGATTATACAATATACTTTTAATTTCAGTCAGTACAATATAGTTATGATACTGATATAAACAACATAAAAGCCTAAGAAAGGCTGCCAAGAATGTTCACCACAGATTTATTGTTTTGCAATATTTATAAAACATCAGTTTATACATTTTTGTTGATCTGAACCAGTTGATCTGGAGCTAAAAGATAATCTGAAACGTTAATGATCCCTGAGAGAGTTTCAGTTTTGAACTGAAGCAGCAACTTATCTGAGATCTAAGATGGAGGTCAAAGGTCAGTGACCTGATCTCTATTTATTTACTGGATTGCTGACGGCCCGAAAAAAGTGAAGCCAACAGCAGGCATGTTGGTACTCCCCACTCCTACGGAGATGCACAGTACAAATACCTACATGTTTAGCATTTGAGTGCAAAAACAAGCAGTTTGCCCGCTGTAGGAAGACGTTTCCCAGGTAATTTAACATTCATTGGATGTACTAACCAAGAAAATCAATCTGTACGCAGACGTATCCTATAGTATAGTATGTAGCGTAACATTAGCCTGGCTATCAAAGACAGACTCGAAGATATTGACTGATTTAGTCATCAACATTGTGTCTGCTAATAGAAAATAGAAAGTAGAGTTAATAGAAAGTCATTCACTGTGTAATATCAATGTAGTAATTCTTTATTAAGTGGATGACGCTTTCGTTTTTGTAGTGTTTGCTTCATTTCTCATTTGAAAAACTCATTTGCTGAAATATAGTGCATGATATATTGGCCAAAAAAAAGGAACTCAAACATTTTTTAAAGGTTAATGCACAGACACAGCATAAAAGTATATGCTTTCATTCATGAAGAATTTGCAGACAGGAAAATAATATAGCAATAACAGAGATTGTACTTGTAATTCAGTCTTGATGTAAAATCTGGAAATCATGTAATGACCCATCCATGTCATCCATCCATTTTCTGTCACACTTATCCCTGCTGGGGCTATGTAATTACCACAACAATATAATCAATACATGCATTTTACATGTAGATCATCAATTTAGCAGTTTTGTCTCCTTTAAACACATACATTTGATGTAATGGATTTTATAACTTGTAATATTACATGATTTAGAGACCTCATTGACTTCATAAGGACTATGCAATGTGTGTGCCTATTTT
>NW_015153166.1:2551-3937 GCF_000732505.1 Cyprinodon variegatus | reverse complement strand
ATGGAAACTTAATTTAAAGCAGTTATTGAGATTATCTGCAAACATGACCCAGATGTTCAGAGGGGATTCAGAACCTGGACTTTAAACTCCTCTGAGGAAACGGTCTAGTTTTGAGAACCTTGTCCACGGACAGGATCGGAGTTATTGGCTTCAACAGGAGGAGACGCCCACTCTGGTTACTATGGTTACCGCAGTGGTTAGGTTGGAAACTGAGGTGGTGGCATTCATCACTTTGCAAGTGGCAACAAAACTGTTTTACCTTTAGTTAGGGTGACCAGACCTCCAGAGACTGTAGTTGCTCAGGGGCCCCCAACCTCTTAGGGGCCCCCAACCTCTTAGGGGCCCCGTCACTGACACCTGGTTGGCCCCCTACGCAATTGTGGACTAGGACGTCCCATTGCAAATGTGATGGTAGCAAAAATTTGTCTTAAAAACACCTGATTGGACACTGACTGATCGGACCGTATTTATACCGCAACACATGGCAGATTTCAACAGGATGGTGAGCCGTTTAAACATGACACCAATAGCAAAGCAGACAGTGGTACTTTTAATTACTATGTTAATAACTGTGTATAGTTCATTACACAGTTGGAAAAAAATACACTCCTATTCCTATAATATGTTTCAAACCAAAGTAATGATTTTAAAAGAACAATGTATTGGAGTATTTAATTTTTTACACTACGGCTTGGAATTATGGATAATCCGGAGTGTTGATTAAAACCATAACTGTTACGTACAATGTGTTAGCAACGATGGAAAACAAAAAGAGGTTATTAAACTGGAACGCCATTTTTTTTACATTGGGCTCTTTGATTTTACGTTATTACATCATGTTCTACTCGCCCATATGAGTTTTGTGTCAGTTGGAGCTGTTCTGAAGATATTCCGTTAGGTTATATCCTAGTAACGTCTTCCTATGGGCAACGACTTGAAGGCACAAACTGAACTGTTCATAATTTTTTCTTTATGGTACGCCAGCATTCATAATATGTAGGCGAAACACTGTCCACCAGACATCCACGGTTATATTTTTTATATTTACATTTTTTGTGTGTATGATGTCATGTTATTGCATGTTGCATATCCCAGTAAATTTGTTTCCCCTTTAAATCTGCAGCTCTCCTTGCTTCTCTCTGTTTAAAAAGATTAATGAAACTATTCACTAATATAATGCTGCCAGAAACAACATTTCTAGATCTGTAGAAGCTCTGCAGTCTGTCTGTTCAATGAGAAAACATGATCATTTTAACCTGTAACTGGGAGTCATTGTCCTCTGAGAAGCAAAGCTTTTTTTATCTACTAAAGAAGAACAAACTATGTTTTCTCAAGCTTCTTGCATTATAATACCAACTTGTTTAAACTTTCAATCTGTTGCCATTT
>NW_015153166.1:0-1413 GCF_000732505.1 Cyprinodon variegatus | reverse complement strand
CTAAATCCATTTTTCTTTGATAAAATCCTGAGAACTGAGTTGATGAACAAACATCATCATCTTCTAGATGAAGCCTCCTGCTTTGAACGTGAACAAGTATGAATAAATATTTCTGATTTCTCTCCAGCAGCTGCTGATCAGATCCAAACTCAGAGATCAACTTTGACTCCAGAACCAGAGAGACCAGGAAGGATCTTCCTCTTCATCCCACTGATAGCAGCAGCTCTGATGGTTCTGATGATAACGTTGATCGTTTGGATCAGAAGGAAAAGAAGGTGAAAACAAAACAATCAAGTGTCAGATTTTACTGAATGAATGTATTTTAGTAATAAGGACGTTGATCTGTTCCTCGTTTTATTTCAGGTTGATGTTTTGAAATATTTATTTCTGTTCTCAGCCAAACAATGATCTTTATTGTTCTAATATTTTAATGCTCTAACAGCTGATTGTTACTGAGGTAGAAGCGCTGTAGATAATTTAACAAAAGGTGGAATACAATGACAGCTTTATTATTCCAGGTTCTGCAACTGATAAGTGCTATGGCACTTGGTTTATTTGTGCATTAATCGGTATTTTTAAAAGATGTTATTTGTAAAAAATATTTATTCTTGCACTTTTTTGTTCCACTGTTGGTGTTAGTCATTTCACTTGGACCTGGAATTACTGTCTATAAGATATCTCAACTTCTACAGGTTTTTATGAGTACTGTGAATAAAACAACGGTAGAAACATTTTGTATAAAAAATGATGATGTTTCCTTTATTTAAAATGAATTGTCTTTAATTAATTAAAAGCATTTCATATAAACAGGAAGTTTGTATTTTCTTTGCATGTATTGTGGAATTCTTTTTTTTTTTAATCAAAGAGGACGAGGCCAACACTCAGTTAAACAGAAAAAGATAGATTTTTGTATTTGCACATTTTGAAGGCTTTTGTTCTCAAAGGACAAAAGGGTGAAATAGAATTTGCTCACAGTTTGATACATCACAGAGGAGGGGAGACAGTAAGGTGTCTCTAGCATAAATCAGTCTGTTATGAGATTTCCTCCTTAGCTGGCTTTGATGCAGAGCTAGATTGTAAATCTCTGACTCCAGCTCCTTTAACACAATCAGTATGGAAATATTTAAAAAAGATGGTAAAGAACAGAAGTAGCAGTAGGATCAGTTATCACCGAATTAATCCTAATCCTAAAGTAATTCTTTTCTTCCTTTGCAATGAGTCTATTTATGTGTAATCTGAAAATAATTTCAATAGTTCTACCTGAACTGTAAACTAAAACATAATTAAAATTTCCAGTCACTCATATTAAAACAAAATCAAATAAATCTCCTATCCTGTCACTGAGTTGTAGAATCCCTCTCTATAAATATTTAATTCTCTGTGAATGAATGTGATCATTTTTAAGTAGGATCC
>NW_015153165.1:15330-16531 GCF_000732505.1 Cyprinodon variegatus | reverse complement strand
AAAGTACTCCAGAGTGTTGTTCAGCATGGGGGTGAGTAGAAAATGAAGGCTAATCATGTTTTGGGTGTACTATTCCTTTAACGTTTTGCTTTGCGGTGTTCGGATTGCCACCAGACCGGCTCCTCACCCTGCGGCGCTCGTTGCATTGCGTCAGCATGACGATGATCGGGCATTTCTGCTGCAGAACCATCTTCCAGAAGTCGTTGCGGGTCTCGGGCAGCGGGCCCTGGGTGGCGATGTACTCCTTGGAATGTCGGTACCCCTGCAACAGCAGAAATGGCTTCAGAGGAGTGATGCGACACAGACCTTCATTAGGAGAAAATACATTGAGCATCAGGAGACCCAGAGGGATGATTTCAGAACCGTAGGAATCTGGACGACTGAATCAGCCCAAACGTAACAGGTCAAATAGCCTCCATCAGAGGCGTCATTTGGCTTTGGTTGATGTGAGGCAGAGACACGCCTAATATATAAGTGTACTGATGGCATTTTAGCAAAATTATTTTTATTAAAAACATAATTAATGTGCACAAATAATATTTGTTGGCCCCCAGGAACTTGGGGCCCTTGGCAACCGCCTAGTATTGCCTAATGGTGAATCCGGCCCTGCCTTTGTTTCACTGGGCGGATTATTGAAACCTAAAAATATTTCTACTTCCTGTTTCTGTTGCTATCTGTTGCTTTTCTTTCATGATGACTTATGTTTTTTAAGTCATCTCCTAAATTAAAAGTGTAATAAATCAGCAGACTGAGGCACTTCCTGTCCAAACAGGAAACAGAAACACTGCTTCCTGCCTTCACTCCCAGTAGGTTTGGATCACAGGACCAGTGTCTTTACTGGTCTCTATAGAACGGATCATCCAGAACTCTGCTGTCAGAGTCTGGACCGGCACCATGAACATGGGTCCCAGCAGAACCAGGACTAAAATCCTGAACATGAAAGGATTGACTTTAGACAGGAAGTTATTGGGCTTTTTGAGGCAATGGTCGGGTCGGAACCAGAACCCTCTGGTCTTTACAGAACCGTCTCCTCTGTGCTTTCAGAAGCATAGAAATGGAGGCAACGTTGAGTTTCTCTGCCTGAGAACCTGAGATGTTCAGAAACTGCTAGTTCCTTTAATCAGAAATCATTTAAGTTTCATTTCCTTTATATTTGAACATTTTTTGGTTGAAGTTTGGTTGTTTTGATGGGAAACTTTCA
>NW_015153165.1:6949-9111 GCF_000732505.1 Cyprinodon variegatus | reverse complement strand
AAGTATGTGTGAGATGAGATTAGACTGTGCCTTTTCCCAGGCAATTATAAGTTACCTTGAACCCATCTTTGCTGGTGGAAGCTATGTGGGGAGCTGGGAGTGAGATGACGAAGAGCTCTTGCCTCCTAACTCTAGACAAGGGTGAAATATAGACCCCAGCCACCACACAATGGCAGCTCACTGCTCCCCAAGGTTAAATGCAGAGATAAATTTCACAATTTTTAGTTTTAAAAAAGTTCAATTGCTATGTTTTTTTCTTTCTATTCCTTATTTGTGCACAATAATTAGTTTTTTGATAAAAATCCTTTCGCTAAAATGCCATCAGAACGCTTATAATATTAAATGTGTCTGAGGCGACATCATCTAAAAGCAGCGAACTCTGCTCTCCAGAGCCAGTAGATTGGTAACCCCGCCTCCTGCTCTCCTCTATCTTGTCTGCTGTCATGATTGATGCAGCTATTATTTCATCCAAATGAAAAATGGAGAACAGAGAAGCAGATCATGGCTTGTCTACAGTGAAAAGAAGGACTGGCTTATTTACTTTGGCCTTTTTGGAAACACAGGAAGGAGCAATCAGCTAAGTGAGCTTAGTGCTTGGAAAAAATCTTTCATTCCGTTAGAGACAGCATGAAAAGTCAGCTGAGTACAAAACATAGAGAGGAAAACAAGAAGAAACGGGACGAGAAGAGAGGGACACAACCTAGAACAGATAATGGCCAAACCACCAGCAGAGGTGGGAGATAGAGGTGGGTGGATTGATCCTTGGATCGATTCCAATGCTGGTATCGATACCAGCAGATTCAGTCTATAAACATATTATCTAAGTGGGCTAACATTAACTAATCTTTTATTTATCCAACGATGGGGACATTTATAGAATTAAAGCAAGATTGGAAAATACAATGAACATAACAATATTAATATTGTTATTTAATAAGAATAAAATAAAAATCACAAAAACACCAAAAGGGCAACAGTTAGATGATCCATCAAGTTTATATATAAAAAGTATTGGTATCGTATCGATCGGTATTGGCAATACTGACCCTGTATTTAATTGGAAGAGTATCGATTTGAAATTCCCAGTATAGCCCACCTATGGTGGAAGATGTGGAGTCATGTCTTCTCTATTTGCCATGCATGTGTTCTTCACAGTCCAGTCCAATCTGCACAGTTTAATTCACAGTGCAGTTTGGACTCACCTGCATCAGTGGATGGGCAGAATAAATTAGATGACAGGTAATGAC
This sequence comes from Cyprinodon variegatus, assembly GCF_000732505.1. Taxonomy (NCBI): domain Eukaryota; kingdom Metazoa; phylum Chordata; class Actinopteri; order Cyprinodontiformes; family Cyprinodontidae; genus Cyprinodon; species Cyprinodon variegatus. The sequence continues at coordinate 7,864 of NW_015153165.1, read as the reverse complement.
TTGTTGACTCATCAGCCATCTCTGTCTGCCAGTTGGTGCTGAGTAAAAACAGAGAGAACCGCACTAGATCAGCACACCTTGCTTCAGAATCTACCTTCCTGTTGATAAATGGGACCAGAGCCACTTTACTGGCCTGTATATCACGTAAAGCTTCAGCTTGTTTCATTATTTCCCCTGCTTAGACTCCTCTGCTCCACCGCTGAACGGAGAAGATTTCAACCAATCAGTGTCCTCTAAAGGAGTCACGTGACGCGACACCAAATCCAAAGTTCGTTTTGTCTCTTTTTGTGTTACCGTCTGGAGAAAAGCAATAATTGGAGTAAGCATAAACGGAAGTAGTTGTATTTGGTTTCCAAATTAAAAGCTCGGGGCTGGACAGATATCTTCTGCTCCTCTGGTTTCGCTTCCTGATTTAATCACTTTTCTACGGGAAAAAAAAGTTAATTGATTTTTTAAATTTCATTTGAGTTTAACATTGAAAAAGGTCAGAATTCTGATTTTTTTTCACATAAGAAATCTCAAATGGAATAATTATGGAAGCCCGTTTCCACCACTCTGTAAAAAACAAAAAAAACAACAAAAAACTATCTCAATATAATGAGATAGTAACTCAATATAATGAGATAGGATCTCATTATAATGAGATAGTATCTCAATATAATGAGATACTATCTCAAAACACCCATTGAACTTATAATAGTAAATGTATTTGCTTAATTTATCATATATGGGCTTTCGTGTTCAAGTAATGAATTCTGTTCATTATTGTTACTTTACACCCGCTATTTAGATTTTTTTTTGCTGTTAAATGTGTTTTTTTCCCTTAATGTTTACCTTACAACATTTTACTTTATTTCTACACAATGCCACAAAAAAACACAAATAAAAAACATTTAAGCCACATAAATAAATTAA
>NW_015153165.1:3578-5559 GCF_000732505.1 Cyprinodon variegatus | reverse complement strand
GGGTTTCTGGTTCGCCAACCTCCAGCCAGTGTGTCCTGATGCAGACTGACTATCTAATGGCTGACCAGTCTACTCACCCTACCCAGTGATTGGTTTGGGACGGCCCTTAATGCGGCAGGCCCTCTGCAATGAGGGTTAGTGCTAGAGGCTGGTTTGGAAGGTGGATTATAGCTAGTTATATTTAAATGAGTAACATAAAAAAAGTACTTTGACTAATAGTCTTAATGACGCTGAGTCATTTCCTTGTGAAGAGTCAGCTGAAAGCAACAGATGTCCTTTCCTCTGTCTTAATGGGACAGAGGGGAAAGCTTTTACTCTTCTCATCATTCAAACTGAACTGTAAAGTGCCTTGAGATGACATGTGTTGTTAATTGGTGCTATAGAAGTGAATTGAACTGAATTACATAACCAATACTATACTGTTGTTGATTTGAATCTTTAACCCTTTATAGGGCACTCAGTGAAATCCTTTAAAAATCAACATTTCAAGCCAATAGTGTTATTGGAATCCAGGACAAGACCTTATTACCTTTGGAACATTAAAGAAATATGGATATTTTGATGGTAAAAATTATTGCCAATGTAATTGTAAGAAACGCCAACTTCCTCGAATATTTTAAGAAAAATACCAAAATTGCTTCTATAAGAAATTCATGAAAAACACATAACCTTAGAGATATTAATGCTGATACTGGCACTGACATTTTTAAGTTTATAAACATAAATGTTATTGTTATCTAGGCTTATTAACTTTTTAACTTTACTTTTTAACTTTTCAATTAGCTTTTTATTTATTTATTTTTTTTGACTTGCTAACTTTTTTCCAACTTAATTCACAGAAGGTAATCTATCATTCAAGGGCTCATCTAATTGTTCAAATACCAAAATAAGATGTACAGCCATGTAGCAGCATCTTTAATGAATGGCTGGATATAGATCTTGTGCTTCTAGACCTCACTGAGGGACGGGGATACCCCATTTGAAAGGGGGATGAAGCAGATACTTCCTGGACAAGAAATGCAGACCTGTCATCAACGCTCTCTGGGCTTTTATTCTGAAAAGCAGCGGAAGTCTCGCGCGCAGCAGCGACAGCTTCACACTATAAGAATCTGGGAAGTTGACTCGACAGCACTTCAGGAATGTGGACGGAGACGGTTCTGGACTTTTACTGCTTTTAACCCGAACTCTGACGGCCCGCCGGTACCGACCCGAACCGAGCCGCAGCTGGAGGACATGCGGCGGCCGGATGGAGGCTCCGTCGGTCAGCCTGCGAGGGTCTCCTCCTCCCGGGTCGGTAAGTTGGACAGTTGTCCTCCTGCACCGCCTGCTGGCTGGGACGCTGTCCCGGTCAGGTCCTCCGGAGGAACCAGAGCATCAGGCTGAGCTCTGCGGAGGACACGCATCACATTTATACATATAAAAAATAAAAATTAACCTGTTCAGAGTTTAAAATAAATAGATTTAACCTTTAGGAAGGAAAGAAAACTCATTATTTCTGTAGCTTCTAGCTAAAGCAAAAACACCTTAAAGCACCTAAACACTGAAAATCATCCAAGTTATTTGTAATCATTGTTTCTATGGCAACGCAGAGCATGATGACGAAATATTAAACTACTTTAGCTGATATGCTGGGAAATCATCAAGAAGGAAATAAAGGTTTAGAAGATTGTTTCATATCACCTCCTGGATTTTTATTATTTTTTTCTTTAACCATTAGAAGGTATGTTGTTATTTTGGTGCTTTAACGCTCTACAGAATCAGAACCAGACTGTTCTGATAGGTTTGGGCTCATTAAATGGGTTTAACCCTTTATAGGGCAATCAATGAAATCCTTTAAAAATCAACATTTCAAGCCAATAATGTTATTGGAATCCAGGACAAGACCTTATTACCTTTGGAACATTAAAAAAATAAGAATATTTTGATGGCAAAGATTAATGCCAATGTAATAACAAGAAACACCAACTCGCCCGATTATATT
>NW_015153165.1:0-1396 GCF_000732505.1 Cyprinodon variegatus | reverse complement strand
TAACGATGACATATAGCAATATTTCATTAGTAAAAGAGATTGATATGGTGTTTTTAAATGGCAATATATCAGCATATGAAGATATTGTGATATTTTAATGTATCAATATTTTTCCCCTCGTCTTTAGAAGTTTTTTAGTCTGTAAAAAAAAACTTTTTGAGAAATAAGAAGAAGTAGTATTTTTTTTTTTTTAAGACTTATGAAACTAAGAAGCTGATCAAATATCGGGTTAAATATCGGTGGGGTGGCCGATGTCCGATATTCAGTTTTAAGGCTGATACAGGCCGATACGATAGGGGGCCGATTATATCGTGCATGCCTAGTAGTGAATGTATTGGAAAAAGGCATGTGAGCAAAACTAGCAGCAGTTCAGCAGACAGGAAGAATGAACGGTAGCCAGCGCACGCGGATGACGTCATACACGCGCCGCTTCGTTTTCAAAAGATAAAAATATAAAAAATATAACCTCGGATGTCTGGGGGACAGTGATTCGCCTACGATATGAATGCTGGTGTACCATAAAGAATAAATTATGAACAGTTCAGTTTGTGCTTCAAGTCGTTGCTCATTGGAAGACGTTACTTGGATATAACCTAACAGAATATCTTCAGAATGGCTTCAAATCACACAAAACTTATAGAACACGATGTAATAACGTAAAATCAAGGGCCAAATGTAAAAAAAACGGCGTTCCCCTTTAAGGCAGAGCTTCTATTATAATAAGCATATGTATGATGTACAGTAGTTATGATGTATTGTAGTTTACTTTGTTCTGCAAACAGTGAATGGTCCACTGGTGAGGTTCAGAATCTCAAAGGTAAATCATGAATGACAATCTCAATGACCCTATCAATTTGAATGCAATCACAGTTGATTAGCTTGAATATCATAATGAGATGAGGTCAGTTCTTAAAACAGGTTAATATGGATTGTCTTATTGTCTTGAAACAATTAAAAAAATTTACTCACTGTCTAAATGTTAATGCAACTCAGTCCACAATGTGTGCTATTTAAAGAAAAAAAGCTGCTCAGACTTAGTTGTATTATCTAGTTAGGATTAAAAAAATTTATTTTCTTAAAACAAGTCAAATAATCTTAACAATATTCAGTCTTACTAAGAAAATACATTGAAAAACAAGTGTAATAAGACCAAAATGCTGAATTCAAGTTTATTAAATTTGTATAGATTTTCCTTTTTTGCAGTGAATATTTAGAACTAAATATAAATACTTAATAGTTCTCGGGATGCACAGTAGACCTGAAGCAGAAGCAGCCAGCGGTCTGAAAGGTTAAAACTATATAAATACAAAATAAAATAAATATATATATATATATGTACACTCCTGATCAAAATCTTAAGACCAGTCAAAAAAATCATGTTTGAGTGTAAATGCAG
>NW_015153164.1:14555-16549 GCF_000732505.1 Cyprinodon variegatus | reverse complement strand
ACCATTTCACTTTTCTTTCACCAGTTCACTCTTTCTCTGCTCTCTTTTTCTCATCATCTTCTCCTTCTTTCCCATCGCCCGGCTTGCTACAGGTTTGCCTGCTGTGTCTAAAAGTAGCAGCAGCAGCAACCCAGACTGACAGCAGCTCATTGGATCATTAGTGTCACATGTAGCCTGGAGCCGGACGCTCTGGAGGGCTTTACCGTATTAACAGGAGAAGCAGCGCAAGTGAAGTTAGACACTGTCATTAGACAACATGCAGTAATTTATAAAGGTGAGGTCTTCTGTTCCCCTGTAAAGGAGTGGGGGTTGCGATGATAGCGGGAAGAGATCAACTCAATTGCTGCTGAAATCTGAGTCCACCCCCTCTATTTGCAGTTGGTTTTTCTTTCCTAACATAGATGGCTTCCTTCACGCCCCTCTCAAACCACCTATCTTCTTTGTTCAAAATGTGAACATTCTGGTCCTCAAAAGAATGTCCTTTGTCCATAAGGTGTATTTGTACCGCAGAGCCTTGTCCAGAGGAGGGCGCTCTTCTGTGTTGGGCCATGCGTCCATGGAGAGGTTATTATTGGTGAAACCAGACAACCACAGACGCAGTGTCAGTGAGTCCAGTGTTCTAGTGGATTGTTTTTTAATTTTTCGGAATGACCATGACCTGGATGACTTCATACTGGCAATGATTCAGCCACATATTTAGAGAAGCAACGCTTTTGTTTGTGTGGAGAGGTTACACACAACTTGCTATTCATCAATAAAAATCTTGTTACTAATGTGTGTAAAAGTGGGAAAGCAGAGCGCCTCACATATGATGGGAAGCAACTTGAAGCTACAGCTGTTCACTGACAGGTTGTGATGAGGTCAAACCAGATTCATGTTGGAAAGAGTATTTAGTGTTTTTAATGATCATTTCCTCAACTTAGTGCCTCCTTGTTAAAAACTGATTTTCAGTTAGAGGGAATTATGAAACTCAGATTAGCAGTGATGGTTGGGGTTTGTAAACTCCCGGCTGTAACAGGCTGTAACCTTTCTCTCTGCAGTATGAGAACCCGTGGACCGTGCCCAACCTGCTGTGTGTTTGTCGCATTCTGCTGGCTCCATATCTGGGTTATCTGATCACCCAGCAGCACTTTGACCTCAGCCTGGCTCTCTTCATTCTGGCTGGAGCCACTGACCTGGTAATGCAGACTCACCATGCAGTTTCTTTTTCAAATGAATCTAATTTTTGTCCAAAAGTCTGTATTAAATACACAGAGGAATGTATTTGCTACCTGTTAAATCATAAACTGAAGGGATTGAGCCACTTTATTTTTAATTCTAGGCCTGGTTACAGTCGGAAGCCGTCTGATAAAGAAATCACTTCAATAGAAACTGTCTTGATTGTTTGACCCAAGATTTTGCAACATCGACTCAGTCTGCTGAATATCAATCAATCTATTAACCTTTGGTTATAGAGGACTTTACACGCCCGATGTTTATTACAGGTCCATAAATAAAAAGAAGGAACCGTATGAAACAGAGGAAGATAAAAGCAGAAAGTAAAATAGATTAATAATGACATCAGAACTGGAATTAAAAGTCAAGTTTAAAAAGGTTTTTTGAAGAGACTTAAAAACCAAACCTGACGGTTAGATAAACAACAGAAAAAACTCTGTCTACCTCTGATTTATGAGAGGAATCTTGGAAATGTGAAGGAAATAGGCAGGATGTGCTCTGTCCTAGGATACCTTAGAAGGAGCTATCTTAGGATGTGTCCTTAAACGTACAAACAGTGAGGAGAAAAAAAATCACGTTTTATGAAGTGAAAAACCCCAAAAAATTGTAATCCAGAAACTTTCAAAAAGGCTTTAAAGAAAAAGTCCTTTCAGCAATGAATAACCAAGGATCATTATTTATACCTAAAACTAATACGTTCGCAGTGATTTAATGAATTTAGGATTAATCAGGAAAAAAATAAAAACAATAAATTTCTTTGTGATCACTGAGTCTGGGAG
>NW_015153164.1:10244-12567 GCF_000732505.1 Cyprinodon variegatus | reverse complement strand
TCTCGGAATTCCCACATTTTTTCTCTCGGAATTCCCACATTTTTCTCTCTCGGAATTCCCACTTTTTCTCTCGGAATTCCCACATTTTTTCTCTCGGAATTCCCACATTTTTCTCTCTCGGAATTCCCACTTTTTCTCTCGGAATTCCCACATTTTTTCTCTCGGAATTCCCACATTTTTCTCTCGGAATTCCCACATTTTTTCTCTCGGAATTCCCACTTTTTCTCTCGGAATTCCCACTTTTTCTCTCGGAATTCCCAAATTTTTTCTCTCGGAATTCCCAAATTTTTTCTCTCGGAATTCCCAAATTTTTTCTCTCGGAATTCCCAAATTTTTTCTCTCGGAATTCCCACTTTTTTTCTCTCGGAATTCTCACTTTTTCTCTCGGAATTCCCACCTTTTTTCTCTCGTAATTCCCACTTTTTTCCCTCGGAATTCCCACTTTTTTTCCTCTGAATTCCCAATTTTTTTCTCGGAATTCTTACTTTTTTCTCGGAATTCTCACCTTTTTTCTCGGAATTCTCACCTTTTTTCTCGGTATTCTCACCTTTTTTCTCGGAATTCTCACCTTTTTTTCCTCGGAATTCTGACTTTAATCTCAGAATTTTGGATCTTAATCTTAAAGGGCACCATGGAGGAAGAGATGTGGAGCACTCAGCTTCACTGACGAAGGTGTGAATTGTTTGGGAGGGCCAGTAACACTTTGGAGGAAGATGATGGAATTAGGCGACTTTTTACGTGCCGAGGGATCCCTGGTGATGCTATTTCATTAATGGAGGAGCAGAAGGTGATTAAAACAAGAGAGCTAGTTTAGTCTCTAGACATGGCTACGGCTTGATGCTAACATGTTTAGCTGTCAGAATTCAGTCAGAATTATGAGATAAAAGTCAGAATATTAAATTGAAATATTTTAAAATAGGTTACATTTATTTTTTTTTCAGTGGCCCTAATCGTTTTCTGTAGAAACTAGATACCAATCTTGGGACTTTTTCCTGTTTTTGTTTTTTTGTCAGTTTAGTGACTTGATTTGTTTTGTTACCGTCTCACAGGGCAGCCAGAGCTGCGTTAGTCTCCTCCTGATTCCCAAAGCCTGAATAAAGAAATTTTGTTTAACTCTCCTTCCTGCTTTATGAGTGCAGCTGTCTTCCTCTGCAGGATATGGAGATGATATAAAAAAAAATTTTATCAGGTGTTTTTCTTTATGCAGTCAATGTTTTTTCTATCACTGTTTAAAGATTAGCCATTAAGGTTCTTGTTTTATCTGGTCGGGTTGTTTTTCTTTAACTCAAGCAGAGAGATGCGTTTAATGCTTTGGTCTCTTAGAAATGAATCTGTTTTACTCGATTCCTCTGTTTTTTCCATGTTTTTCTTTCTTTTGTTTCCAGGTGACCCTTAGTAAGTTTTTTAACCCGTGCTACACTACAGCCCAGCTTAAACCCACACTCTTCAGCAAGGTGAGACCTGCTCTGTTGGCAAATGATTGTGCTCATCAGGAGATGAAATGCCAAAATAGTTTACAGCTTTTTTTAATGGTAGAATGAAACTACAGCATTCAGCTTACATCTAGAAACAGATTCTGCAAACCTTTTAACTGAAACATACATTTTTATTTCTCATTATATCTAGAGCTGCAAACAAAAATGGGTTTCATAGATATGAACTGAACAATCTGTTTCTATTGAAATCGAACATGGAAAAGATTCATCTGACTTCTACAAAAGCAAAGAATCCTCTTTGTTATGGAGAAAGATGCCACCAGAGGGCGCTCTTTTCATTAATGCTGAATCTGAATCATGATGGCTACTGTAGCCCACAAAATGTAGTTTAAAAAAAAAAACATTGAATCATCTTTAAAAGCCTTTAACCACTGAGGTCCTTCTGTTGTAGATATTCTACATTTGTCTCTGGAGCTGCAGGTTGTTCACATCAGCTGGAATATAAACATGTTATAGAGCAACCAGGTGTTTTTAAACTAAAAGGCCTCTTTTTTTATTTTATCACTTCACTTTTTTTTTTTTTTTATCCAGTTGTAGCTGTGCCAAACTGTCATCCTTCACTCTGCTGAAACACTCCAGAAAACCAATACATTTACATGAACTTAACCAGCTCAGACCAGAGCAGCGATGAAATATCCAGAGAATGATGCCAGCAGCTTGCTGACGTCTTCAAAGGCTGGTTGATCCATTATTTTTTGAGGGTTTATGTGTTTGAGTCTGTTTGTAGGATCCCAGATTTGCCTGGACTACAGAAACCCTCCTACATTCAGATGAACCGGAGTCTGGGGTTGAAATTTGAGCCCCTGTCACATCTTGACGATTTCGAC
>NW_015153164.1:7299-8611 GCF_000732505.1 Cyprinodon variegatus | reverse complement strand
CAATGACTACTTATTTTTGTCCAGCTTTAACATCGGTATCGATATCGGTTATCGGCTACATGAGTTTTAAAATATCGACATATCGGATATCGGCCAAAATACCAATATCTTGCATCCCTAGTTGACATGCATTAAGTGTAAGTTACTCATAAGTCGTGGCGTCTAGCTTATCCAAATTCTCTGAGTAACTTCTGCATAATTTATCAAGAACTTCTCTCCAACTCGTATCAACGTATCTGACGTGTTCCAGACGAGCGCTGAACGTGTTTCTAACTTCCAGCTACTGTATAATGGCGTATCTGCTGTAGCTGCCACTGCAAACCTTTCTTTTTCGTTTGTTTATTCTTTTTTGGGGCGCCCAATCTGCATCTTTTGATGCAGATTGGGCGCCGCCGAGCTCATCGCTGCCCCCCTGTGGACACTGAGTTGTGACATTTGATGGGCATTATGCTGCCGGGCGTTATGCATAAGTTAGGCTGTCGTTGGACAGAAGTTCTGGACTCGTTAAGAATACTCGCCAAGTCTCGAGAAAAATACATAGAAATAGAAATCAGATTCTGTGACGTCAGGCATACGCTGGCTGAATCAGCAAGGTGTGACAGGAGCCTCTCTGAAATGTTTGGATGGGCTGTTACAACCCTGCCTAGCTAAGGGGAAAGTGGAAGTAACATTTAAATACCAGATGTAATTCTGTTGAAAATTTCAATGTTTTATTATTCAGTTTACTGCAGAGAGCTGAACTTATGAGAGCCGAGGCTTCGAGGTGTGTGTCGAGTAATGGAGGGGGCAAAACGCGTGTCGATGCCATGACACCACGTGACCGCTTCAGGAAGTGGTTCAGACTGCGCCAGAACTTCGACAGGCATTTAAACAGCCTCTGTGTTCAGTCAAGATGTGGGAGTTTGGAGGAGAGCTGCTGTCAGTTGGACAGATTCTAAGAATAGATTGGTTGGAAAAACAACTACTGGAATAAACAGTTACCATTGCTGGCGGCATCTACTGTAAGGAATTGACTTTCACTCCTGAGGTTATTTTGAGACTCAACTTAGACCTTTGAAAGTTGAGATAAACCTTAACTGAAGTGTTTTGGCTAATGTGACTAAAGGCCCATTCATACCTCACGTAAAAGACGGATACGGATACGTGTGGAGTGTTTCATACATTCTAACCGTCGATTTCGTCCGTACTTTGACACGAAAATTGGGAGCTTACGCTTACGGACGAAACGGATCAATACGGAGCAATACTACCGGAAACAGTGGGGGCGCTATTGAGTTTTTAGTACAAAATGTCAACAAAATCACAAAGAAGG
>NW_015153164.1:2370-3823 GCF_000732505.1 Cyprinodon variegatus | reverse complement strand
CACCTAGAGGAAATACGGGTTATTGCGCACCTCAACGGACGGAGGTATGAAGGAGTCTACGGATAGAACGTACGGACAGAAATACGGACGTGCAGGCCAAACGTGAGGTATGAATGGGCCTTAACTTGTATTGGTTTGCCCTAGTGCACATATAGATTGGGTAAAAACACTGCCAGATCGGTTGGTTTAGTCATAAGTTCCAGCCCGATTAAAACCAAAAACCATGGAAAAACTATTATGTTTAAATGATTAACACCTTTCATTTTGCTCATCATTGTGCAATGTGACAAACACTTTCACTGTCTGCTTGAGCTTATTTCATTAAAATGGCAGAAAAAACAGTGTACCTTAAATCATTTCTCTTCTAAGAAATTTTACACACAAAAAAGCTTACAAAAGATTTTATTATACATACTAATCATTAACAATTTCAAAGGAACTTAAATGGGGAGAAAAAGAACTACAATTGCAAAAAAATCAGATTATATTACTAACTGTAGTTCTGCTTTTCACCAGTAGGTGGTGACATGTTCAAATGAAGCTTGATGAACTGTGGGGATCATTGAAGCACTTTGGCCAAACAGTTTAAAAGCCTCGCGAGGCTTCATCTCACCATCATTAGGGAGAGGTGACCAAAGGAGTCCCAAGAATAAAATTATGCAATTAAAAAAAAAGATAATCTTAGGTTCTTAAAACTCAAAATAACTACAATGACAGAAGGCAACAAAACTGAGCCCTGGTGCTGCAGACGCTATCAGCACTTAGATAAACAGAAGGAGGAACTCGGAATAAAACACTTGGACATTTCAGGACGGAACCCACTAACACAACCAGCATAAGCATAACCAAGTGTCACAGCTTTACAAAGTTGCTCTAAGTTTAAACCAATAAACAATCCAGCAAGAGGCAAGCTGCTCAAGCAAAGACAGCCGCCCAGTCCATATGAGAGTACTGGTTTAAATAGGAGCAGCTCTCCTTTGATTGGTGGGACCATCAGGCCAGTATCCAATCCAGAGGAGGAGCGGCTTTTAACAGGAAGTGACAGATGAAAATGTAGGAAACAGGAAGTGACATGAGGGCTGTAAGTTCCCATAGCGGCGCCAGCTGAGGGGAAGCTGCAACTGCTGAGAAAACTCAAACACATTAAACAAAGGCCACTGGCAGAAACATGGAGCTGCTTATGTTATGGGCATATTTCACGCATATTGTTCTACCAGTTCCTTTCTAAATGGAGACCAGTAGGAATGAAGTCATTTTTTCCTCTGCTTTATTCTTCTTTCCGTCCAGTTCAACACAGCCATCCAACTCTGCCTGGTCGCTGCCTCTCTGGCTGCTCCGGTCTTCCAGTACACCGACAGCATCCTGCTGCAATGCCTCTGGTAAGCTCACACCACTCCTGCTTCCCTTTGGAATCGAGCAATAATAGAAGAATATGCCGGTGAAGGTTCTCAGT
>NW_015153164.1:0-1383 GCF_000732505.1 Cyprinodon variegatus | reverse complement strand
GGCTTACCGCGCTTACGTCACTATATTTGGGCAAAAATATCCGCTTCCAGACTCAGTGGTCGTGATAAAAAGTATTGTTTTCATTGTCTTACTGATTAACACTAAATTCATTAAATCACCTTGGACGTAATATTTTTAGGTATAAATAATGACCCACTGATTATTCCTTGATAGCTGAACTTTTCCTTTAAAGGGTCTATTTAACCAAGATAAGCTCTCAGACATATAAGAGCAGTTTGCAGAGCTGTGACCATGTTCTGTGTCTGACGTCACCCACCTTAAGTTCTGCTATTGTGTTTTCTCTTGTGCTGAACTCCCGCAGCATGTAATCCCTTCCATCCTGAAAATAACATAGAGAAAATCATTTTTTCAATGCATCTTACAATTTACCTTTTCAATGGACAGGAACATTGAAAATATTGAATTCACTCTGAATAACATGAAGTTAAGGAGCACAGAGTCCTATTTGGGATACAGGAGTCCTGCATGGGGAGCTAGCATGCGCGCGCACAAGATGTGGGCTGAAACATGCGGACGCTGAGTTCTACGCAAATGTTTGGATCAACAGACGGCCCAGTTCCGTACACCACCTCTGACTCATCTGTATGGATATAAAGATTTTAGAGACGGGGGATATTGGCATATTGGAACTTAATTTCTCTCACACTTAAAGTTCATGTGAAACAATAATTGTGGATTGAATTTGTTGATATTTGGCACACTGAAGGTACGCAGCTTTCTCCCTATCAGTTTTTCTTTGAATCCCAGCTGTTATTGTTGGGGCTCAAAATGGAAGAATTCTCTTATGTCAAAAAAAAACCAAGAATGGAGACGATTCCCTTTATCTGTCTGACCGGATGGAGGGAAACCGTTTATTAACAAGTCCAATTCCAACATGCTGTCCAAAAAGTCACAAATACAGAGCTCATCATCGTCACAAAGTCTCAAATCTTTTCCCCCAAATATGCTGCACCATGGTGTGAGTGTGCATGCACGACAGACTGTGTGGCCTAACGGGAATGTGTGGAAATCTGTGTTGCCTGCACTGAGCTCAGATGTTATTGTCTGATGCATAAACTGTTCATTCACCTCTGCGCTCGGTGGTTTTCTTTGTGAACGGCACAGCTGTAACTTTCTGAAGGACTGGTGTGGACATGTCCCCATCAACTCTGGCCTGGAGAGGACAGTCCCCACCAAAAATGTACGCTTTTTTCCCCCCTTTACGTTTATTAATTCTAGCTAAATGTAACTGAGGTTGGGTGCAGCTATCAGTGTTGAGAGCATTTTGAATCTGTGTTTTTCCCCCTTTTCTCCTTCTGCTTTGTTCTTCTTTACTAGTTAAAAAATGTTAGGCTTCTCAGAGGACCATGACTCCCAGTTACG
>NW_015153163.1:13327-16594 GCF_000732505.1 Cyprinodon variegatus | reverse complement strand
AGCTGGGACAGGGAAAGGAGGAGCTGGGACTAGAAGGGACCAGTTGGGACCAGAAGGGACCACCTGGAACAGGGAAGGGACCAGTTGGGACTAGAAGGGACCAAAAAGGACCAGTTGGGACCAGAAGGGACCACCTGGAACAGGGAAGTGACCAGTTGGGACTAGAAGGGACCAAAAAGGACCAGTTGGGACCAGAAGGGACCACCTGGAACAGGGAAGTGACCAGTTGTGACCAGAAGGGACCACCTGGAACAGGGAAGGGACCAGTTGGGACTAGAAGGGACCAACTGGAACAGGGAAGGGACCAGCTGGGACCAGAAAGGACCAGCTTGAACAGGGAAGGGACCAGTTGGGACCGGAAGGGACCAACTGGAACAGGGAAGGGACCAGCTGGGACCAGAAAGGACCAGCTTGAACAGGGAAGGGACCAGTTGGGACCGGAAGGGACCAGTTGGAACGGGGAAGGGACCAGTTGGAACGGGGAAGGGACCAGTTGGAACCAGCGGGGACTAGCGAAGACCCTGCTGGTGGGGCCAGCTTGGAACAGACTCTCTGCTCCCTCCTCACTGTTTTCTCTTCCCCCCTCACTGTTTTCTGCTCCCCCACAGGGTTTCGTGAGAGAAGACCCCACGGCTTCCATCCGGCTGAAGCAGAGGCCGGCTCTGCAGTGCCTGAATGAGTTCTGCAGGCTGGGCTGCGTCTGCCTCAGTCTGTCTCACTGCTTCAGAGCCAGCCACTGCGGCCGCCCCGCCTGCATGCTGGGCTGCAGCTGCCTTAAGCAGAAGGTGGTAATCCTCAGGAACATGGACAGCTCTGCGTCTGACTCCGCCTCCTCACCTTCTAAAACCAAGAAGAAGAAGAAGAGGGTGATAATGAAGATGGCGTACGGTAGGTCTTTAACTCCTGCATCAGATCAGAATGTGGAGGCATCAGTTTTCAATAGAACCTTCTGACCTGCAGTCCTGAAGGAGGCCGACACGGCTGCTAGTCCTGCGGAGCAGATCCGGACCCTGTGGAGGAGGAATGCCCACGGCCCCGATTCAGAGCCCGTCCACATGCCTGATGTGGCCCCCGTCCTGCGTCCAGTGGTAACTACCCCCCAGCATAGATACCTGCATGCTGCTAATGAATCCCTGGGCTGACCTGAACGCTGTGATGCTGTTTGCAGGTGAGAAGGAAGCGTCCCAGCAGCTGTGCCAGAGTCCGAGGCTTCTTGGGAAGGAAGCAGAAGGTATGGATGCTGGTAGCTCACACCAGGTTCACAACATGACCCGACCCAATGCAGCGCTCAGCTCTCAGACCATCCCCACCGTCATTAGCTTCAGCCGAGTCTCTGGTCCCACTGATCTGGACCGGCCCCTTAAGAAGGGGGAGGTCATCTTTCTCTCTCCACCTGATCCGCCCTTAGAACATCCTGGTGGTTCCATGGATCATAGCAAATGGAGCAACTATTGATTGCTGATTCCCATCCAACCAGATGGCTATCATCAGTTCCTTCATGCTGTCCACCACCAGGTCCACATCCCAGCTCTGGTTCTGGTCCGTTTGCTTTATCTTAACCGCTCTAATTAGTATTCTCTTTCCACTACCCTCTATAAACCGATCTGTGCCGAGTTTGGTTCCTTACGACAGTTTCCACGCCACACTAGCACGGTTCCTCGCCTCCTAGTGGCGATCTTCGGTACTACTGCTCTCTAGAGGCAAACAAGCAAACATGGCGGCGCCCGTAACATTCAGTAAGTTTGAGGAGAGTCAGGCGAAGAAGGCAGCCTTTGATTTACTTGACAGAGTCGGGTTTTGGAAAGTGGATGCGACAAACGATAGTCTAATCAGGGCTTCCAGACGCAGAAAACGACAGACATTAAGGTTCATCACATTGCAAAGCAGAATCATCCCTGGAAATCCTGTGGCACGGTAGGGAAGCTAGGATTTTTATTAATGTCTGAAATGTCTGATTACGGAGGCTGACTGTAAGAGATGACGCGGTCTGCTCATACGCTGTTTGTTATCTTAGAACCGAGCCAGAACTGAACCGCACCGAGCCCTGCTGATGAACTAGTACCATGTTAGTGTGGTTCGGTTGTGTCTGGTTCATTCCGGGTCAGTTGTGCGTACCATTTACACTCCACAGTTTTCTCAGTTACCGTGCTCGGACCAATCTGATGGTTTCAGAAGTGTAGTGGAAATAGAAATGGGTTTATAGTGTTACGGCTTGAAACCACCCAGTGTGACCAGATTAAAACTATTCTGCAAAGAGAAGGGAGCACAGTTCCTCCACAGAAACACCCAGGAGGTGATCTATATCTAACTGGATTCTCCTCCTTTTAAAACCAGTGAAGATTGTTCTCCATCTCTGTCTGCGCTCCACAGACTTTTTTTAATATAATGTGCAATAAAACTGTAAACTACCCGGTTACCAGAATGTTCTTAGACACAGACAGATGTGAGCCCTGCAGCCGGCAGGTGAGATTAAATGATTTATGTAAACTATCAAAACAGCAACACAGTAAATGAAGCCTCCATGCTGCCAGAGACCAGGGTTGATGGTTCTGGAGTGTCTAACCTGCCGGTGACTTCATCCAACAGGAGGGATCCAGGAAGCTGACATTAACCAGGCATGAAGCTCCTAAACTCCCCAGACATGGACAGCAGAGCAGCACTGATGTGGACCCCCCCAGACCCTGTTCTGGTAGGTTCTGATTTCCAGCAGCCAGCTCTGCTTTCAGGTTCTGAGCCAAACGGAGGGTTTTCTGTTTCCTCGGCTGCAGACGCAGACCCGGCACCTGGCTCTGACCCCCCCAGCCCGTCGGAGGAGCGGCACCCCAAACCCTCGAAGCGTCTCCTCATAGTGGCTGACTGCAAGTGGGGGGGCGACTCTGAGCGCAGCTACGTGTTGAAGAAGCTGTGTGAGGCCATGGCTCTGGACAATCTGGACAGACCTTTCTGGATCAGAAAGTACCTCATCACTCCAGTCGATCAGACGGTGGATGACAGCAGTGGGAACCGGTGCATCCAGTACAAGGTCCACATTTCCACCCCCTTAGTGAAGGAACAAGCTCCGCCCACAGGAAATCCAGGCTCACATGGAGGAGAGCAGGCAGTCAGAGCAGCAGCTGAACATGGACAGGAGGGCAGCGATGGGAGCACTGGTTCTGATCCGGTATGGTTCTGTTTTTTTTATCATCTAAAGCAGGGATGTCAGCGTCAAAAACCCAAGGCCAAAAAAACTATCTGCTTCAAGCTGAGGGCTGGACTGGTTAAATGTTT
>NW_015153163.1:10932-12507 GCF_000732505.1 Cyprinodon variegatus | reverse complement strand
TTTTCTCAGAATTCTGACTTTAATCTTCATTACCCTTTTTACGTAGTTTTTCTGTAAACTGGATCTCATTCTTCTGTTGGCACTTGTGCAGGACGGATCAGGTAGTGACAGCTCTGTCAGACTGTTTATCGTTGTTTTTTTGAAGTGGATGCTAACTGTGAGCTAGCTCTCTGTTTTTACTCTAATCCACCAATCAAAGCTGGGAGAGACTTTGTTCTGCTAGCAGAGCTAGTGAGGCCCCGATTAGGAATAAACAGCAGTGCCCTCTGGTGGATGAGTTGGTTCAGTTTTCTTTGTAAGAAGATTTGGGGTGAAGCTTTGACCTGACCTACTAGTCGGTAAAACGCTCGGTTTGGTTTTCCTTTTTCCTCCATCTGACTCCACATTTTTCTTCTTTCAGGACAAGAAATCAGGATTTCCCCAGAAGAATGAGGAGCCTCCTGCAGACAGGAATACTAATCAGACTTTGACTGAGACTGTGGAGGACTGGCAGTGGGAGGTGACGGAGGAGGAGGAGATCCCAATGGAAGAGGAAGAGGGACCCATGGAAGATTGGCAGGAGGAAATAACGGAAGATGACTTACTGGAGGATGTAGGAGACTTCAGACATTCCCCGATTAGAGAGGAGCTAAGAACTGAAGGCACAGCAGAATTAAACCAAGTAAAGGAGGTGGAATCAGCGGTGCCTTTACTGACCAGAGTTCCTCCCAATGGCTTCCTGTTGGCTAAAAAGAAACAGCCAGGAGGATCAGATGAAGTGATACAGGTAGATACCCAGATAACAATATTGTTCATGGGGTTCATCTAGAAACACTTCAATTAGACAACTAGAAACCCGACCTGGCCCCAAACCAGAGAGGCGCCGTTGTGAAAGCATCTTTGACCTTTAAACCTTCTGCTCTCTTGCAGGTGAACGGGAAGCCGTACCCTTTTGCAAAGATCCAGCTAGGCAGGATGGGGGCGCTCCATCCAGCCAATCGGCTGGCAGCTTATCTAACGGGTCGGGTCAGGTCTCAGACGCAGCGACAACCTTCATCACTGTCCTGCAGACCTCAGAGTACCCCCTCAGTGACCTCTTCAGCTGTCTGTGCGCCACCTGCTCCCACAGCCAGGATCCAAACGCAGCCTACCGCGAGCAGCCCCTCTGCAGGTGAGCACGCAGGGTTAGCTTCAGGTTCCCACAGAAAACCACAGAATTTCATCTTATAACTATGAGAAGTGGTTTAAAATATAAAAGTATGTTTGTTAAAACTCTCTCTGTCAGACTGTCTGTCATCGGGAATTAATTCCTGCTTTTTTTTTTTGGTTTTCCTGCATTAGAAACGACAGATGTTGGAAAGTTTTCATTTATTTATATTAAAAATAGCGAATTATGATCAGCATCAAACTGTTTAACTGAACCTAAAAACATGTTCAGGAAATAAACAGTGAATTTAGAAAAGTTCAACCAAGTTGGAATCCAGATATTATGGTGCATTCAGGTACATCTAGTAAACCGGGGCGCCAGAGCATCAAAACATCACAAACAGCAGCAGCTTATATCAAATGCTTTGTTTTTTATCTATACATCCATCA
>NW_015153163.1:8560-9464 GCF_000732505.1 Cyprinodon variegatus | reverse complement strand
TCCGCTCCTTCTCTGAACCCGGCTCCTCCCAAAGACCCTCGGCCGTTGTTGGTTCCAGGTCCTCCTAATGTGCTTCACTTGCTGGCTCCTCTGCCTCCATGCATTCGGTTACCAGGCCCAAAGGTGGTTCCAGAGCCGGCCCAGCCGTCATCAGGGATCCGGTACTATCGTAGGCCTGATGGATCATTGGTCCAACTGATTCCCATCAACAGATCAACCATTCAGGGAGGTGAGTTTTGGAATCAGCCGAATATTAGTTTGTCCCGGTTCTGACCAGGCCTGCTTTAGTCCATTTGATATTCAGGTCAGAATCTCTAAATCAGAGGAAAGATGTAGTAGTCTAAAATTCAGCAGGTAAAAGAACCAATAAATTCAGTTTATTTCGATAACGCCAATTCACAACCCATCATCTCAAGGCACTTCACAGTTCACCAGATTACCCAGTCAGATTGATTCAAAGTTTTCTATCTAAGGAAAACCAGCTGATTGCATCGACTTATTGACTCTTCAGCAATCCCTCACACTAAGCATGCTTGTAGTGACAGTGGAGAGGAAAAACTCCCTTTGAACAGGAAGAAACTTCCAGCAGAACCAGGCTTAGTGTGAGCTGCCATCTGCTGAGGCCGACTGGGGTTCCAGGAGACAGAAGCAGACATAGAAATAGAAGCATAGATACAAAAGGCAGCTGTCAACCAGCTCCACAGGCGGCCCCACCGAACTAACAGATTCTGCAGAGTGGGAGAATAGAGATAGAATGAAGTAGAATGGTGAAAAAGGGGTCCCTATGTCCTCCAGCAGTCTAAGCCTATAGCAGCATAACTATAGAGATAGCTCAGGATAACCTGAGCCACTCTAACTATATACTTTATCAGAAATGAAAGTTTTAAGCCTAGCCTTAAAAGTA
>NW_015153163.1:3621-5251 GCF_000732505.1 Cyprinodon variegatus | reverse complement strand
AGTTGGTTCCACAGGAGAGGAGCCTGATAACTAAAAGATCTGCCTCCCATTCTACTTTTAGAAATTCTAGGGACCCTGGTTCTGTTGTTTCTGCATCCTGAACCCAAACATAGAAACAGGGTATCAGATCAATTCTAAACATTTGCTGTGGATGAAGGGAAACAGAACCAGGCTGTTAACCTATATTATTTTAGCACAGCTGGTAGAACTCAGAGTTTAATCAGATTTTCTATCCTTCCTCCTCTTCCTCAGTCCGCCCTGCTTCCCATCTTCAGCTGCCTCCTGGATCCATACTGAATCGTCCTCCTTTGACTGCCCTATCCTCCTCTTCATCCTCATCATCCTCTGTACTCTTGCCTTCACCGTCTTTTGAACCCTCATCTTCCTCAGAGTCCCCCCGGCCCGCCCCATCTGTTTCTTGGTCTCAGCAGAGCTCCTTTCCTACTAAAGTCGTCCCGGCCAACCGTCTCCAGGACCCCATCATTCTCCAGCTCCCTTTCCTGCCCCCCACTAAACCAGTGGCTCCTGAAGGTGGCCTCCTACAGACCCAGGGCCAGACCCCTCGAGTTCTCCCAGTGCAGTCCCCGGTGTATCAGCAGGCTGACATGGTGGACCGATCAGACATGGTAGCTGAGGACATGACCGTCCAAAAGCAAGGTGTTTCAGACCAGCTGAGCATCCATACACCTGCCGAGTGCGCTCGTACCCGGGGGGACCCACGCCCAAGGCCCATGCCTGATGGCTACAGCTCTGAGCAGGACTGTGTGTCTGACCCAGAAGACTTGGACATTGTGTGTGTCGAACAGATGGAAGTGGTGGATCTCTTGTCTAGCAGCGAGACGGATAACTCTTCAGACTTCGGAGACTCTGAGGCTGAAGACGAGAGGGGGCTGGCTGCAGATAAACAGGTAAAACCAGAACTTCTTGTCTAGAAATTCGTTTATATATGACCCAGGAGGAACCAGTTAGTTCAGAATCACTGATCACGAGATTTCAGTAAAGAATTACAATAGTCCAGCCTTGAAGTAACAAATGCATGGACTAGTTTCTCAGCATCACCCCTGGACAGGAGATTTCTGATTGTTCCTCAATAATCTGCAGATGAAAGAAGGAAATTCTAGAAAACTCTTTGATATGGGATTTAAATGACAGGTCCTGATCAAAAATAACACCAAGATTTTTTACTTCATAATCTGAAATCAGTTTAATCCCATCCAAATGAAGTGACTGGCTAATCAGCTTCTTTTTCAGAGACTCTAGTCCAAAGACTATAACTTGTGTTTTGTCTGCATTCAGGAGCAGAAAGTTAAGAGTCATCCAGGTTTTTATGTCTTCAGACATGCCTGTAATTTTTGTAATGGGTTAGCTTCATCTGGATTATAGACAGATATAGCTGGGTATCATCAGCATAACACTGAAAATTAATCCCACGCTGTCTAATAACTCTACCAATTGGGAGCATGTATATAGTAAAGAGAATTGGTCCTAGCACTGATCCCTGTGGTACTGCACAGGTAAACTTTGAGCATGAGGAAGATTTATCATTAATGTGAACAAACTGAATTCGATCAGATAGATAAGATTTAAACCAGTCTAGTGCTGTTCCTTTAATTCCAACAAAATATTCAAG
>NW_015153163.1:0-1346 GCF_000732505.1 Cyprinodon variegatus | reverse complement strand
TAGTAGGGAGTGGATGGTATTTACTTTTTTGCTGAAAAAAGTGATAAAGTTGTTTCTTCTGTGTCTTCTGTTTGAGAGTAAGTTTGCGGTTTGAGAATGTAATTTATGGTTGAGAAAAGTTGCTTGGAGTTTTCAGGGCTGTTGTTGATAATGTTAGAATAGAACTGTGAACGTGCATCTCTCAAGGACCTTGCATTGGACTTCTGATATTCACGGTAGCCCTGCCTATGAACAGTAAGTCCTGAGGCCTTGAGGTGCTGCTCAAGGATTTGGCCAGCTTTTTTCATTTGCAGTAGTTCAGAGGTGTACCATGGGTCTGGGCGTAAGAAGCTGACAGTTCTAGTTTTGACAGGAGCACGGAGATCTAGGAGACTCAGAGATTGGTTGTAGAAATCAACCGACTCGGTGACTGAAGAGAAATCAGCAGAGGTGAGATGTTGGAGGTCAATTGTTAAAGTGTCGAGTTTTTCCCAGGTCCCTATAGAAGATTTTACGTTTGAGTTTGGTCTGACACACCCAGATCATATCTTGGAAGGTTGCTAATGGGGGCGGAGTTGGATATGACCAGGTCCATTGTGTGCCCCCTGAAATGTGTTGTTGAAGGTTGAGGCAGTTCAATATTTGCAGAAACTCAGTTGCAAAATGACAGAAGCATTGTCTACATGAATATTAATATCTCCAAGTATCATAATGTTGACAGAGGTGGTGCAGAGTGTTGTGAGAAGGTCGTGTATCTCTGAGATAAGTCATATTGGGTTTGGGGGGTGGGCCGGTAGATGAGGAGCATTTTCAAGGGGGGGGTAACTTAAATGCTAGGCATTCAAATGAAGACAGTGTAGGAAGGGGGAGGGGGGTCAGCACCAAGTCCTGACGGTGTATGGCAGCTAGGCCACCACCACGACCAGTGCTGCGGGCTCTGTCCAGGTAGCTGTAACCGGGGGGACAAACTTCATTAAGGGCTGAATAGACCCCTGGCTGGAGCCATGTTTCTGTGAGACACATGGAAGTCTTGTTCAGTCTTGGGTTGTTTTATGTGAGGCTCAAAGAGGATCACTGTTTTTTTTTTTTTTTTTTTCTGTTTTCCGTCCTCCTGAGCTTTTTTTCCCTTTATGTTTCATTGATTGTTTCAGCCCAGTCTGCCCCGCCTGTTCTGCACTGCTACTAATTTCATCCTATCCACTGCTAACTCCATCCTGTCCGCTGCTAACGCCATCCTGTCCACTGCTAATGCCAGCCTGTGTAAAAACAGCCTGTCCAATGCTAATGCCATCCTGTCCTGTGCTGACGCCATCCTGTCCTTTGCTGACTCCATCCTGTACTTTGCTAACGCCAGACTGTCCGCCGCT
>NW_015153162.1:15963-16605 GCF_000732505.1 Cyprinodon variegatus | reverse complement strand
ATCCATCCATCCATCATCCATCCATCCATCCATCCATCCATCCATCCATCAGTCGATCATTCATCTATCCATCATGCATCATCGATTCATCCATCAATCTATCATCCATTCTAATCTGATGTTGTGCTATGTTTACCAGCAGATTATGAATATATCAAATAACTAGAACTTGGAGTTGTAGCTAATTAACAGGCCATTCAAATCAAAGGTAAAATGTAAAATCACATGTAAAATATCTATTTTACTTATTTCTTATCCTGTTTCTTTCTTGCTCCAGCAGAGTATTTATTAAGCATCAGATGAAAAGGGGGGGAAAGGGGTTTACTGTGTTGGTTCGGTGGAATGGGGGACCTGGTTCGGTTTGGTTCAGTCTCCACAGAATCCTGGCGTTCTGCTGTAACCAGTAGCCCACTGCTCCTCTGTTAACACCTGTTGGGGGCATATCTGCCTTTAGACAGAGGTTGACATCTGACCTTAGCTCTGAACTGCTGAAGATCACGACCCTAAGACGCTAACAGAACCACGTCCTCACAGACAAAGATGTTTTTGGACAGACTGAGTCATCAGACATTAGATCCGTATTCAGGAGAAGCAGCAAGTTATTGAGGCAGAATCATGACTCATTGTTATCAAGGTGAAATG
>NW_015153162.1:10540-12863 GCF_000732505.1 Cyprinodon variegatus | reverse complement strand
GCTATCTGGATCGCATCACTGTTCTGATGCAGCATGAGCACTTCTGCTGCCTCAAAGACCCAAACTCCTTCAGGGACACCCAGCATGCTTGAATATGACTATGAAAAATTACATTGGATGAGGAAGAGGAGGGTATAGTGCCTGGGCTAGCCTGTCTGGATTCAAGATCTGTTCCTAACAGAGCGTCAGAGAATTTAAGAACCAGAAAAAGGACGCCTGACATGTTTTTATGGGACAGAGACCCACTGAAGGTTTGGTGTCCACAGTGAAAGGACGGCTACACTGCAAAAAGGGAAATCTAAATAAGGCATTTTTGTTTAAATTAAGTGCATTTTTCTTGAATTGAGGAGGTAAGTGAGACACTTTGCCAATAGAAAATTTACATTTAAAATACGACAAAAAAAACCATTTGGTTTTCTTATTTCAAGTGCATATTATCTAATTATCTTATTTTAGTGGTAAAAATACTCATTCTATTGGCAAATCAACTATTTACCTACTCAAATTAAGGGTAAATACACTTAATTTAAGATTTTTTCTACCTAGTTCTAGATGGGTTTTGCAGTGTGTAAGATCAGGAGGAGCAATAAGAGAACAACCAAGTGGGACAAGCTACTCGGAAAGGCAGGATGAATGTAACAAGAAATTAAGCCAAGAAAAAGAAACGAAAGTGTTTGACTTCGACTTTTAGCTTTCAGGCTTTAGCAGAAGAAAATCTGATATTTTTTTCCTTCCGTAAAAGATTTTTTTTCTTCTGTAGGCAGAAATAATTGTAGAGACAGAGAGACCCTCATGTCTGTTTTCTCTCCCCGACTCCAATGCAGCAGGTGCCTGAAGCTGCTGAGATGAAGACGACCCCTCAGAGACAGAAGGCACGTCTGTCCATTCGTCTGTCCTCATATGTCCCCTAATCCTTGCTCCATTTCATTTCATGTTTATAGAAAATCTCAGGAGTGACGGGTTCTGGTTCAGCCTGAGCAGGAAGGTCTCATATCCTCCTCTCAGTATTAACTCTGACACAAAACGAGCTGCTGCCCCTGCCAGAGGATGCTCTGATCCTCGTCTTACTCATCTGTCATCGTTTTCTACACGTCCTGCATGTTAATGTGGATCTGTTGCTTTCTGCAGTTTAACGTTCAAACATTAAAACTCACTTTGTTCTGAAATGAAATGTCTCTTGAGACTGGAAGTTACATAAAGTGAAACTAGAAACTATCTGAACGTTCATGCTGCAGAATACAAATGGAATCAGAACAATGATGTTGGACAGTGAAAACTGTCTTCAGTGTTTGAGACGTCTCTCTGTCTCTGTTTCAGGACGACTACATTCCTTATCCAAGGATCGAGGAGGTAGGACAAAAAACATGAAAACTTGAAGGTCTTTTGGGTAACAGTTTGTTTTTGTTTTTAAAGATTTTTTGAACTCTGTTGGATGCTGTGCAGCTTTGGATATTTTTGCCAATATTCTTTTTTAGTTTTGGACATTTGTTGTGATGCGTAACCATATCAAGTAAAGCAAGTTGGGGTTTTTTATACCGCGGGCCAGCTCACTTCATATTAAAAGCCGAAATACAACTACTTTCTCAAGTCCCAGTTGAATTGAAAAGTAGGTTGCCAATGATGCAGAGCAGGAGCAAGGAGGAGAGAGGAGGAGAAAATTCAAGCCTTCGCTTGGATCAGTAATTCCGTGCAATGTGAAACCTACACTCACTATTTTTTTAGGCTGAATCCAGAAGAAGCTGTTGCACTCCTTCCCATTTGGTGGTTTTAACACTCCTGAAGGTTTTTCACCAACTGCCATTAAATAAGACTTTTAAAAACACTTTATTTACACAATTCAATCAATTATTGATGCATTTTAAGTGTCAGTTAAAAATCACTATTAACGTAAAAACAAGTGTCAGCTAAAAATCATTAAATGAGGAGCGTGTCACATTGTAGTTCTCCTTCATCTGACACAGCACATAAAGTGTTATTAAAACCCCACAGCTGAATAAAATCCTCCATGTTCTGTGTGGCTCTGTGGAAGTGAAACTCCAGCCTTATTCTGGCTTTAACGTTGCACCTCCACAGAGCCATGGCATCAAGGTGAGGTCCTTCCTGCAGTCTGCCTCTGCAGGACAGGTAAATGGCCATCTTTGCTTCACTGATTAACAAAAATATTTAAGTTGGGCCTTTGGCTTATTTTTTTCTGTTCTGGCAAACTCCTCCTATAAAAAGAGCATTTGTAAAAAAAAAAAAAAAAAAAAAAACATCCCAAAGAGACTAAAAACACTAATTAAAAGGCTAAAAATAGTCTTTAGTCTTGTGCATTCCATAAAAA
>NW_015153162.1:7876-8840 GCF_000732505.1 Cyprinodon variegatus | reverse complement strand
ACAGCAGCAAATTATCAAAGTTTTTCAAAAGCCTGTTTAAAAGCTCCAAATGAGGCTTCGGATCGTACAGCGACAATTGCGCTGTCACTGTTTTACAGGCAGAATTTGCATTTGCTGAATCTTGTCTTTTAATTAGTGATGGATATACAGGAATACAGTCATACAAGTGTAAACTCCTCTCAGATAGAACAGGATGCAATATTTGGCAATTTCTATTTTTATTTTTTCATCTTTTTTTTAACATGAATGCATAAATACGTCATTTTATTTGTGTGTTAAATTCTGTTTAAAGTAACAGATCATTAAAAATGTCTCCTGACATTTACTGGTTGATTTTCTTTATTCGGACCCCACTGATTTTTTATTAGTTACCCCTGGTTTAATGTTTCTAAATATATATTTCATGTCATGTGCTCCATCCAGTGCAGATCATTGGCTCCATCCACATCTAGTGAAAACTAGTGTAATTGGATGAGTCGTATAATGCAAACACTCATTGGTTAGCTAAAGGAAATTATCAGAAGCAAGCAGTTGTTCTTCAAACTGTAAACATGAATTGTCTATGCCATGCTACAATGTCGGATTCAGAAAAACATGTCTAAATGTCTGAAAGGTCGGACACAGGCTAGAGCGTATCGGGAGATGGAGACCAACAAGACCTCCCTCATCCTTGGCCCTATCTCAAAGAATTTTTTGAAATAGACGAAAAATTTAGCTTTTAATTCATATGGTGGCATCTGGCCTTTTTCTTAAAGGTTACTTTATATTTTTATACTTTAAGTAGTTTCTGGAGCACATACTTTTTCACTTTTACTTGAGTAAAGAGGTCAAGTTGATGCTTCAGCTTTTACCAGAGTGTTTTTAAACTGCAGTATCTATACTTCTACTTAAGTAACAAATGTGTGTACTTTTGACACCACTGCTCACTTGCCTCCTTAATTTAAAAAAATTACTTATTTTAAGA
>NW_015153162.1:4021-5057 GCF_000732505.1 Cyprinodon variegatus | reverse complement strand
GTAAATATTGCCGGAAAATACGACCTTACCATGTCAATGTACAGAATAGAGGCTGGGATCAGATTTAATCTGGGCTAAATAGAGCTGGTTAACCTGCATTAGACAGCACGTCTTTAAATTCTGCAATGATTTATTAAAGCTTTACTTTGGTTGTGAAGAACAAACAAAAAACTGTTCAGTTTCCTCATTAAGACCTGGTTTAGACGGCCATCGGTGCCATATGAATAGAGTAGAACTGAGTAGAACAGAACCGAAATAAGTAAAATACAGTAGAATCAAATAAAGTAGAATCTAGTAAACAAAAGGGGAAAAGAATATAATAGAGCTTAATGAGATAGATCAGTAAAATAGAATACAGTATAACTAAATAAAATAACAGAATCAAGTAGAGTAGAATAGAAATGCATCAGATGTGACAATCCTTTATTGTCTGTTAGTGATGTAAATTCAGGTGTATCAGCAGCAAGTGAGGATCAAGTTTTTTATACAAGTAAAAATCCTGTAGAGTTTTAAAAGTTGTGTCATAAATTAGTGATAGTAAATAAAATCAGAACTGATTATGATGAACCACAAGAGCACTAAATGGACATGCATAAACAACGACAAACTATTTAGAGAAAGTCGAAAAACTGCATGTGAGTGCATGTAGGTAGACATTTATGGAGTTTGTTTAGACCAGTGGTTCTGGAATCTTAGGCTACGTTCACACTGCATTAATGCTTCTTAATCTTTTGCGTGGTCATTCACATTTCCAAATATAGGCAACTTGTACGTGATCTCCTGTGTGAATTGCATTTATACAATTTAAGTGTCCCGCATGAGGAGTAGAGGACTTTATGAGGTCACAAGGAAGCGTGTTCTGTGTTTATGGAAGTAAACCTGGATGGTTCTTCTGCAGTGCATCTAGCGATCATTCCCAACCTCAACCAGTGAGTATTGGCCTAGGTTTTGCGATACAATACATGTCATGATAGTTGCAATGTAACCATAAATTGCGATATTTTTCCCAGCTATCAAATTAGATATATAGGGAAAA
>NW_015153162.1:0-2130 GCF_000732505.1 Cyprinodon variegatus | reverse complement strand
AGTTTGGGGAAGTTCAGGAAGACTCTCTATCTCTAATGCCAGTGCGTTACCATCAATATCAGCCTCCTCTCCACAAGTGAGTTTTTCCGCAAGAAGCTCACATTGTTCCCTCTGGACTTTTTGATCAAGCTCCCTAAAATTGAGCAGCAGTCCAACCTCACTTAGAGATGTAAATCTATCCTCCAATGACTGAATGCTACAATCCACTACAGCATTAAAATACTTACTCTTCAAGCCTCTTCATAGCATCCACTATTGTCTCATCTGCAGCCTCATTGGCAAAGTGCCTTTTTGTGAACGCAATCGCTTCTCTTTCAGCACTGCTTCTGTGTTCATTCTTTAGCAGATGTCTGTGCATCACAGAAGCCTGTTTTTTGGTAACTGATAAGTTCACCTTTGTTCTTTTTTAGAAGGTTAACTGCTACATCAAGCTGCATGTTTTTTGACTATAGAAGCGTGCTTGTGATGTTAATTTTAGACAAAATGTCATACCAGACAACGCAACAAATCTGGAACCTAAATTAACCTACAGTATCTCTTCCGCAAGTGAGTTGGCTTCAACAGCCACTACAGAGTCAGACGCTTTGCCTCTAACTTCTAGCAGGGGTTCCTTCACCTTCTCTGACTGGTACTGCAAAGCTTCAATACTTTTTATCCAGCTTTCCCAGCGTGTCTCAATCCAGGATTTGAGCGTTATGTCAACAAACTTCCATAAGACGTCCCACCTTTGAGTGGACCCAGCGAACAAACCAACGTATCAGTGAATGTAGGTGCTTGTAAGTGCTCCTCCCTTTTAGTCGCTTGTGCAGTGGATGAACCTGCAATGATAAAACAAACAAACAAGAAATAAAGAAATAAAAAGCTAAATGTTTCATTTCATATTAACAGGCCATGTAACCATTTGCCATTAAGAAAACCCTCACCTGCTGCATCATCAGCTGTGGAGGCCTGACACTCGAAACAACAGAGGGATACATCCTTTTTTGTGTCATGGCTTAGACTTATTAACGTGACGTGCGCGCCCGTGTGAATTGTCAATGCACGCGCGTACTGCAAGCCGCCAGCCACCTGGGGCCCTAAGCGCTTAGTTTGCTTATGCCTCGGGCCGGCCCTACACCCATGTCAATACTCACCCTTTGTCCTATTCAAAGTGGAACTATGTCTGTAGTAGGCACTGACATTACTATTAAAGGTATAGTAAAGGATTTTTGCAAATTATTGAAAAGACCCGCCCTCTCCCACTTTACAAAAAAGCAAGAGGGAATGCCTGTTAAACACATGCGAGACCGTGCACGAGACCATTTCTCCCAGTGCACGCTCTGATTAAAAGTTGCTGTTTGCATTGCTCAAACACAAGCTTTAGCCTAGAGGCTAGCCTCAGTCAGACGTAGCCTCTCCACACCGGTCACTAAATATAGTGACAAATGCACTACGTTGGCAACACTGCTCTTTGCATCGTTTTTATTTTCAAATGGTTTGCTGTTGTCTGTTTGGACCTTTCTGAACTTATGCACCAAATGGACCAATGTCTTGGACACTGAGGGGGGGTTGAGACACACCTAATGTTATAAGTGTTCTGATGGCATTTTAGAGTAAAAGAATTTTTATCAAAAACATAATTAATGTGCACAAATAAGAAATAGTTGTATTAACCCTACATGGAATTTGTGTTTTTTGGGCCCCCCTGGAACTTAGGCAACTGCTTAGTATTGCCTGTTTGTAAGACACTCCACACTCGGGCACATTTTCCTCGGTAGACTTATCCGACCTTCCTTCGTGATCCCCCGATCTTCCCCAGTTAGCACAGCCACAGCCCCCCTTTTCGGAAAACCTCCCCTGGTGAAGGACATGTTTCTTATCTGCCCAGCTGAAAAATATTTCAGGGCATTCATTTTATGCTTCTTTTTCTATGTCTGCTTCTGTCTCCTTGAACCCCAGTCGGCCTCAGCAGATGGCCGCTCACACTGAGCCTGGTTCTGCTGGAGGTTTCCTCCTGTTAAAAGGCAGTTTTCTCCACCGATGCTGCTTAATGTGAGGGATTGCCTTCGAGTGAACGAGTCGAAGTAATTAGCTGGATTTCCTTAAATAGAAAACTTTAAACCAATCTGACTGGATGATCTGATTGAATAG
>NW_015153161.1:14899-16617 GCF_000732505.1 Cyprinodon variegatus | reverse complement strand
TCATCGGCTGAAGCCGCCATATTACTTCTCGTTGCGTCACACCTCAACCCGCCTCAAAGCCAATGCTGATTGGACGTTCGTTTGGTGAACGGCTCCAAATTTTCTTCAACAGAGAGTCTCCAGACTGATTAGCGAGTGAAATCTTGAAAGCTCGCGAGATCAGGATGGTCTCACGAGGCTATGAATTTGCATGCTAGCTGCACCTCTCTCTACCCGTCTGTGTGGTTGCAAACCTACTTCAAGCATATTACCGCCTGCTAAAGGGCTGGAGGGATAAATTTAGTGACTTACTCTTTAAAGGAAAAGTCCAGTCATATTTTCGGAATTCATACTCCTAAAAGT
Organism: Cyprinodon variegatus; assembly: GCF_000732505.1. Taxonomy (NCBI): domain Eukaryota; kingdom Metazoa; phylum Chordata; class Actinopteri; order Cyprinodontiformes; family Cyprinodontidae; genus Cyprinodon; species Cyprinodon variegatus. Next base: position 16,275 of record NW_015153161.1, on the reverse strand, counting down.
ACTTTAAATATGAAATTATTACGTACTGTTCAATAAATGTTAGTGTTGCGCCGATAACAATTTTTGGCTGAGCTGCTGCCTACCTTTGTGAAGCAGGAAAAAGACTAATACAAAGTGAATACAGTAGAACTTTTTATTGCCTTCCTGGAATGGGTGACAATAGTTGAAAAAACTTTTGGCTCTTAAAATGGTATCAGTGCCCTATTTGTTGGTACTCGCCAATACCGATACCACCATTTTAGGGCTGGACTAGGGCCTGCCTTGTAACAGAACCACTACGTTATTTTCTTTTTCTTATATGAAGTACATTAAAGTGTACAGATAACAAACTGTTTTGTAAGACGGTTATTATGTCATTGGTAATATTATTTTAAATCTCCACCTGTTAAAAATGATGTTGGGTATTAAAATGATGGTTCTTTTGGTGTGGAGAAAATGTCTTAATAAAAAGGGGCGTGTGCGTCCCTGCGTGTCCACACTGACAGATCTGTGCAGTGGGAGTTTTTGTTTGGTTGTATGGTAAAAACAAGTTAAACATAAAAGAAGAAAGATTAAACGGCAATCAAAGTTTGTCCCTGCGCCACAGAACAGCAATCAAGAGAATTGATCGGAGTTTGCACCCAGAGGACGCCGCCCGGTGCAAAAAGACACCGCCCAGGGGAAAGTAGGACGCTCCCGGTGAGATCTGGACCTTAATTTTGCTTTTGGTGGTACCACTCTTTTTTCTAATCGTTTTTTGGGGGGGTTGTCATTATTATTATTAATTTCGAGTTCGGAGGCTATGGATCTCCTTTATGGACATTATTATTAAAAATAAAAAGAAAAGGCAGTTTTTGACTTTCATTTATTAAGTTTTTTTTTTGTGGAAGATATAAATTGAGAGTTTAAGTTTACATATAAATTGGTTATGAAGGATTTTTGGTTATTGATATATTTATTCCGAATTATTATTGAATGAAACTTTATTCTTGGTAGTATTGTCAATTTTTTATTATAAATCTTTGCTGCTAAAAATCAACATAAACTTACTAAGTGGTTGGATACTTTTTCTTTCCTATAAAATTTACAATGTAGCATATTTTACTTGTCTTTCTGTGACAGAATCCCCCTTGAGTATTTGTGAGTTCCGCTTTTAATCAAGCTGGATTTTACAGCCTGATACTGGTATCGGTGCAACACTAATAAATGACAAATGTTTTTAATTAAGATAAATTTTCATTTGAATGTGCTTTACTGGAGGCATCCATGTTTGTCAAAGAACACTGCTGCCACCTACTGGTTAGTGACGTCACGGTGCGGTATCGGCTGTTGATCAAGTCCCAGTGCTGTATCTGGTGTTTGTCACAACGCGCTATTATCCAAGTTATCTGGAAAAC
>NW_015153161.1:10838-12149 GCF_000732505.1 Cyprinodon variegatus | reverse complement strand
TCCGTTACTGGAGAACAGGTGGTTGAATGAACAGGTCTGGAGAATGGGGATGCTCCAAATTCTGTCTTTGGCTATAAACTCCTTTAGTATGGTATGCTGATTCAGATTATATGCATAAGGACAAAACACTTTCAAAGCTTTCAGTCAGGGGTCCCTCTCGGCTGCCATGGCCATGCTGCTGTCATACATGGCTTTATGGTGTTCTTCCATAGATGATAAAGGTTTTACCCTGTGAGGTTGAAATAGTAGCAAAGCACAATACCTAGCGTTGCGCAGCATCTTCTTTTTTATACCCAACATCACTCCATGCAGTGACGTACGCTGCTCTTTGGTACCAAACTTTCAGCTGTGTCAGCTTCTGTTAGGTCTGAGGCCAGCGATCAACAGGCTCAGCGCAAATGAGCATCCATTTCTCTCCCTCTGTGCTCTTTGCTCCAGAGTCGCTTGACCAGTCAAATCCCCGCCTTTGTGGTTAGATAATTCCCTTATATCATATCGCCATGTTATTGCAAAGGCAATTAATCATTAGGTCCTAGTTAATAGAACTACAGTAATGAGTAAAGTATTTAGATCTGCAGTAATTAAACATTTAATTAAACTGGAAGGTAAATGGAAAAGCACTACTTAATAACACAAGTAATGTCTGATAGGTTTACAAACTCAAACAAATTGAGGGAAAAACTGTGTGTAGTTAGAAATCTGGTAACATATTCAGGTTTACGGTGCAAATGATACGATTTGAAGCTAACTTCAAAAGGAAATGCTAATATTTTTACCTGGACATTAACACATCAATTTTAAGCAGAGATGCCCAGACTTCCCAATCCACACACACCTCCTCCAGCTGCTCTGGAGATCCCGAGGCGACACCAGACCATCTCAGAGACCTTAGTCCCTCCAGTGTGTCCTTGGCCTTCCACGAGGCCTCCTCCCAATAGGACATGCCTGGAACACCTCCTGAGGGAGGCGACCAGGAGGCATCCGGAACAGATGCCCGAGCCACCTCAGCTGGCTTCTTCCACAGTGGAAGAGCAATGAATCTACTCCGAGGTTCTCCTGGACTGAGCTCCTCACCCGATCTCAAAGGGTGCGCACAGCCACCCCGCCACGGAAACTCATTTGGGCCGCTTGTAGTTGCGACCTTTTCCTTTCAGTCAAATGCCCAGATCTCATGACCACATGTGAGGGTGGGAACGTAGATCGATCGGTGAATCGAGAGCTCAGCTCCCTCTTCACCAAAACAGTGCTATCCAGCAACCGCACCACTGTCGACGCCGCACCGATCGACCACATGCTCCATCATTCCCTCAG
>NW_015153161.1:6779-8797 GCF_000732505.1 Cyprinodon variegatus | reverse complement strand
GGAGCTTGGCCTATTTTTCAGTGTAGTCCTGTTTCTCTGACTGTGACTAACTTGATATGCTCTCTCCAACCTCTGACATGGGAGCTGGCTCGGAGCTCGTCTGCCTGGCTGTGTGTTTCCTGGACGGGGCCGCCTGTGGAGCTGATTGACAGTTGCCTTTTGTATCTATGCTTTTTTTTCTATGTCTGCTTCTGTCTCCTTGAACCCCAGTCGGCCTCAGCAGATGGCCGCTCACACTGAGCCTGGTTCTGCTGGAGGTTTCTTCCTGTTAAAAAGGAGTTTTTCCTCTCCACTGTCGCTACAAGCATGCTTAGTGTGAGGGATTGCTTTTGAGTCAATGAGTCGATGCAATCAACTGCTTTTCCCTAGATGGAAAACTTTGAATCAATTTGACTGTAAGATCTGGTCGAACTGTAAAATGCCTTCAGATGATGTGTTGTGAATTGGCGCTATATAAATTAACCGAGTTGAACTAAAGTTCTATAATGACAAATACCAGTCTTATAAGCTTTAGGTTTTTTTTTAACTCAATATTTGAATTGATTTTTCACGACAGAATGACATTAAAAGAACCAGAAATATGTTTTTAGAGCTTTTGATTTCTTTTAATTAGCTTAGAAGTGCTTTATTATATTTTTTTGCAACAAATAGAAAATGTAAAAAAAATTTTCCTTATAGTAGAAATCCATGCCATGTAACGGTTGGCTGTTGAATGGCAACAGATTTCCTATAGCAGATATCTCACAAAGATAACAGGCTGTGTTTATTAAAAAGTCATGTAATATTTTGTAGCTTGTATAAACTTTTAATTCGCCAAACTCAGGGCAAAAGGTTGCAGAGCTCTAAGGTGTCAGAGTTACCTTCCTCCACTGATCAGGTGAGAATCTGTGAGGACAAAGCGACAAACGTCACCCTGGTGGCCCCTAAACACCTCCAGGGGATTCGTCTGGAGCCTCCTGGACGGGTGCAGAGGGTAAGCTCCAACCTTAGCCGCCTGAGACAAGTATAGCATGTCCTTATCGAGCTGTAACCATGGTAACAGCCTGAAAACAGCAAGGAGAAAGGGGGACATTAGAGAATGAGCCGAACATGGCTGTGTTCCTGTCAGCATCCAGCTAATGGGGACGAGGTGTCGAATGAGATTGAGTCAAAGCATACTTTGTTTTCCATTTTAGAAGAATCCACCTCTTGCAGACTCCGTTGTACCAGTTCTGGGCCGTCTTCACCCTCTGCTTCAGCGGGATTCCAGGATATCTGCAATGAGAGAACCAACTCCACATTATCAAGTCAGTCTATTCATCCATCCATGTCCTTTAATTAATCGACCAAAGGTCCCTTTCAGTTTCAAGCAGCGAGTGAAATAAAAATCATCGGCTGATTTTCAGATCATTAAATATGACATCAGGAAACCAGAACAGATCCCTCATTGGTGGAATCAAACCCAAATAAACCCTGCCTTCTCAGGATGGAAGCATGCACCGCTAATGGTGATGATGAGGGATCAACTCTTCATGCCTCTTTCCCACCAGCAAGGTCCTGACCCATTTAGGCCCATCTAGACCCTACTAGGCAGTTGCCTCGGGCCCCAAGTTGCTTGGGGCCCCATAAAACTCCTTTTACATGTATGGTTAACGCTTATAATATTCAGTGTGTCTCAGCCCCGCTTCAGTGTCCACCATATTGGATCAGTCCATTTGCTGCTCATGTTCAGAAAGATCCAAACAGACAGCAGCAAAACATTTGAAAACAAATGATGTGAAGAGCAAAGTTGCCAACTTAGCGCTTTAGTCGCCAACTTTTCAGACCCCTCTAGCACTTTGATTTTTAAAAAATCGCCTAGGACCAAATCTAGCAATTTTTTTCTGCTACTGGAGACTTTGGAGACAACATCTAAAAGCGGCGAACTCTGCTCTCCAGAGCGAGTAGATTGGTAACCCCACCTCCTGCTCTCCTCTATCTTGTCTGCTGTCATGATTCATGCAGCTATTATTTCATCCAAATGAAAAATGGAGAACAGA
>NW_015153161.1:2798-4242 GCF_000732505.1 Cyprinodon variegatus | reverse complement strand
GCTATCTGCAGCAGCCCCTCTTTTCCCACCCTGGATAGAGTTCTACTTTGACCTCATGAAAGAATTAATAACATGAGCTCTAGGAACAGGATTACACAAAAGTAAAAAAAAAACAACAACAAACCACTGCAGTGCAAATGTTCTAGAAATACATGATTGTACAGAAAATCCAAAAAGCACTGCAAAGAAAAAAAACAGGCTAACATAAATAAAAAAGAGCTGCAAACAACAAGTGCTGCATTCCCATTGGAACGGCTGGCTAGGTCAAGAGATAAGTCGCACAGTTTGCACAAAGGAGACCCCGGTTCGCATCCCCACCTTAGGCAAGATCCGTCACGCTAATGCCTACCTCATTGTACCAATGTGTCTACTTTCGAAGTCACTTTGGATAAAAGGGTTTGCTAAACGCATATACAAAAACACAATGTATAAACAGAATTTAGCTGCCGAAACATAAATGATGCTAACACATAAAAATATGACGAGAATTTTAAATTATTTTCGTTCACTAGACTAAGACCAGACAAAATTTACAAGCCATTGACGAATTGACATTGGACATTAAAACATTTTATTGTTTGTAATTAATTTGTAATTTGTATTTGTTAATATAAGTGTTTCTTGAACTTCGTAGAAGATTACGCATTGTTGCCCTGTTTGTTCGTACACTGCGCCTGCACAACAGTTCCTCGGGCCGCTCAGTCAGTAGTAGCAGAGGGCTTATACTCCTAGAATCACTGGTAGTAGTTAACCGTGGCTAGCTCAACTTCGCAGTCATGGCGTCGGGCTCGCATACCGCTGTACAGTTTGTTGGAGGAGCTGGGCGAAAACAACGCCTGGGTGTATGGAGCCATTTTGTTTACCACGCGAAGGACAACGAAACAACCTGCATGATAATGGTTGATCATGCTGCCGATGCCGGTGGTGGCCAAGACTAAAATGACTAAAAATCAGACCAAGACTAAAATTGTAAAAGAAAAGCTCTCAAACTATATTGGAAATAAAATTGTTTGTATTTGTGTGACAGAAAGGCATTGAGGAATATTTTGCAGGTGGGACCACTATATTAAATGTCACCATGTCTGATTTATAGGTAATTAAGCAAAGAAAAAATGGAAATATTTAGCCTCTTTAAATTTTTTTCCTTCAAAATAAACATTGCAAAACACGATCAAACCCCATGAAGCATATTTGTGCCTGTTACATCACCTGAAATGTTCACATAATTATCTCTAACGCATCCTTGGAAAGGTCTGAGCCTCCACTTTAAAATGATTAATTATTAAGTAAAAATTAGTTATATCAAGTGTATTTACCCGTAATTTGAGTAGGTAAATAAGATAGTTTGCCAATGGAATGAGTATTTTTACACTTAAAATAAGATAATTAGATAATATGCAATAAGACAATGCAATTTATTTTTCTTATTTCAAATGTAAATTGT
>NW_015153161.1:0-886 GCF_000732505.1 Cyprinodon variegatus | reverse complement strand
ATATATATATATATATATATATATATATATATATGGGTCCATCGAAAAGTCGAATTTCTGAATCAGGGGGAGCAGTGTGGTTTTTGTCCTGGCCACGGAACAATGGATCAGCTCTACACGCTCAGCAGGATCCTGGAGTATGGAGTATGGAGTACCAGGCCCTTTAATAAGGGCTGTTAGGTCTCTGTATGACCGGTGTCAGAGCCTGGTTCGCATTGCCGGCAGTAAGTTGGACTCGTTTCCGGTGAGGGTTGGACTTTGTCACTGATTCTGTTCATAACTTTAATGGACAGAGTTTCGGGGCGCAGCCGAGGTGTTGATGGGATCTGTTTTGGTGGCCTTAGGATCGCGCCTCTGTTACACGCAGATGATGTGGTTCTATTGGCTTCATCAGGGCGTGATCTACAGCTCTCACTTGAGCGGTTTGCAGCCGAGTGTGAAGCGGCCGGGATGAGGATCAGTGCCTCCAAATCCGAGACCATGGTCTTGAGCCGGAAAATGGTAGAGTGTCTTCTCCGGGCTGGGGGGATGTACTGCCCCTAGTGGAGGAGTTTAAGTATCTTGGGGTCTTGTTCAGGAATGAAGGGAAGATGGAGCGGGAGATCGATAGGCGGATTGGTGCGGCTTCTGCTGTGAAGCGTGTGCTGTACTGGTCTGTTGTGGTGAAGAAAGAAGAAAAGCAAAGCTCTCGATTTAGCCGTTGATCTACGTTCCTACTCTCATCTATGTATCTCGTTCTTTCGGCCATGACCCAATGCTCATGACCGAAAGAACGAGATCCCGGATACAAACTGCTGAAATTAGTCTTCTGCGTAGTGTTTCTGGGCTCTCCCTTAGAGATAGGGGGAGGAGCTCAGTCATCTGGGGCCGACTCAGAGTAGAGCTG
>NW_015153160.1:10987-16654 GCF_000732505.1 Cyprinodon variegatus | reverse complement strand
CGTATTTAAAAAGACAAACCAAACCGGTTTGCATGACCTATCCTTGTTTTCAGCTATGCAACCTTTGTAGATCAGCTGCAACATAATACACATGGAATCTATTTTTACAGGGAAGTTCAGTGCTCTTTATTTTGGATCCTTTGAGGATTTGCCCTTCAGTGTTTTAAAAGCAACTGTGAAGTAAAAGCTGTGAATCTTTTTTTTAAAGGCACTAGTGGCTTGTTTTTCTGACAGTAGGCTGACAAGAAAGGGGGTATGAGAAAGGGGGAGAGACATGTGGCAAAGGACCACAGGCCGGATTCAAACCCGGGTCACCTGCATCGAGGACTGAGGCCTCTGTACATGGGTCATGCGCACTTACTAATTCTATGGGCAAGAGGCGGGGTACACCCTGGATAGGTCACCAGTCTATTGCAGGGCAACACAGAGACAAACAGGACAAACAACCATTCACACATACACTCACACTCAAGGACAACTTAGAGAAGCCAGGTAACCTAACAGTCATGTTTTTGGACTGTGGAAGGAAGTGGGGTACCTGAAGAGAACCCATGCATGCTCAGGGAGAACATGCAAACTCCATGCAGAAAGACCCCGGGCCGCTGTAAGGCGGCAGTGCTACCCACTGCGCCACTGGGAAGCCCAACTCTGCCACCCTACTTGTTTGTATATTTTCATAAGTTCATTTAGTTGAATAATTTGTACTCAGTCAACTCAATTGACAAATTTTCTTCTAACACAAGATGCTTAAAAAAAAACCAACTAAAAACTGAGGCTGTAGCATTATTCTGCCCTGCTTGTGCAATTTTTTTTTTTTTTTACTCTTGTAAGCTTTTCAATCAATATTTTCCCTCATATTCTTGGATAAGTATTCTTTATACAAATAAACTAAATGGTCATTAGAGGATTTGATCTATCTACAGCAGTCACTGGGATGTTAGAATTTAGACAAGTAGGACAAACAAGTTTGCACACATGCCTTCATAATTAGGTGCAATTGAAAAGGGACTAATTACCCTTAACAGTCATACTTTTGGACTGTGTAAAGAATCCTGTCCTTGAAGAAAACTATGCACACCTTTGATGCTGGGATTGGATGACATAAATAGAAAACCCCCAAGCCTCTATCAACAACAAAAACAACAACAACAATATATCACTCATTCTAAATAAGCCTAAGCTATATGTAGAACAACATTTAATTATTTAGATGTATCCCATTTATCTTATTCACAAATATATATCAAAAATAGTTAACTTGTTTAACAAGTTATTATTTTCTTCAATCTCACTTTTTCTGTGTTGGAGGTCTTGCTTACTGTTTAGAGTCTAACTGATTCTGCAAGATGTTTTGCAAAAAAATAATTTGTGTGTTCTATGAACCATTCTATAACGGTCTTTAAAACATTTTTCTATTGTCTCTTACATAAAAATACTTATACTTTTATATTATTGTTCACTTTTTTTTTTTTTTTCCAGGTGGAAAAAAGCCACCGGAGCATTTAAAGCTGCTGTTAATCGGTGCACAGGGGACAGCAAAAAGTTCAGCTGTTAATACCATTCTGGGAGGAAAAGTATTCAGTGCAAAGTATAATGTAGATGGCAGAACTACACACAGTAAGACATGCAAACGTCTGGTTAATGGACGGGAACTCACAGTGGTAGATTCTCCTGGATGGTTCTACATTCATACCCTTCAGGAAACCAGTGAGATAGATAAACTGGAAATTGAAAGGAGTGTGTATCTCTGTGCTCCAGGCCCACATGCTGTGCTGCTGGTTATTCCTCTAACAGCAGCAATCCATGCATCATATTTGAGAGCTGTCCAGGAACACATGACTCTGTTTGGAGAAGACATCTGGAAACACACACTAGTTCTGTTTACTGTGGGTGACTGGTTAGGGGGGAAGACTGTGGAGGAGCGAATAGAGAGTGAGGAAGGTCTGCAGTGGATAGTGAACAGCTGTGGGAACAGGTATCATGTCCTGAATAACATGGATGAAAGTAATACGATTCAGGTAAAGGAGCTCATTGAGAAGATTGAAGAGATGTGGGCAGGAAATGAAGATCCTTGTTATGAAGTGGACCTGAACAGAGGAGTACAGATAGAAGCTAAGAAAGAGGCTGGAGACAATATGGCCATTAGGCTGAAGAAGATTAACGAGAGAAAGTCAAGAGTCCTGAAAGAACTGATAGGAGGTAAAGTCTAATTTTTGGATTTTCTTATATTGAATCCATTTAATGTTATCATGTTCAAAAACAAACATTTTCCCCTATTTTACAGGTCAGCCACAGCCACTCTCTGGCATCAGAATTGTTCTTCTTGGCCAGAAGTGCTCAGGAAAGGGAATGGCAGGAGATATGATCCTTTTTAAAAGGCTATTTGGAACAGCTTTTAATACAGCTCAGTCGAAAAGGGTAAGGGTAAGTAAATCTGCTCCCAGTACAGAACTAACCTTATCCATTATGGGACTCATTAGTTATTTGAAGCAGGTCACAGTTTCATTTTGTGTCTTTGTAGAACCTCCCCCATGCAACATGTATGAAACACGAGGGAGACTTTAATGGAGTAAAAGTCTTAGTTGTAGAAACACCAGGCTGGTTCTCGGACTCATCACCACCTGACTGGATCAAAGAGGAAGTTCTCCAAGGTGTCTCCATGTGCTCTCCTGGACCTCATGTTTTTCTCCTGGTTGTTCCAATCTTCAGATCTTTCACAGAGAAAGATCTCAAAGCTATGGTGGAGGTCTTAAAGCCATTATCAGAGAGAGTGTGGAGACACTGCATGGTGCTGTTTACCTGGGGAGACTGGCTCAGTGACTTCCCTGTAGAGAACTACATCGTCAGAGAGGGAAAGGTCCTCCAAGAACTTCTGGAGAAATGTGGGAACAGATACCATGTAAGAAATCCCAATCGTTCTGATAATGCTGCTCAAGTCACTGAGCTGTTCCAAAAAATTATTGACTTGGTAAAACAAAACAAAGGGTTCTTCACAACTAAACTCAAACAAAACAGAAAACGCCCTTGGACATATAAACAACAGCAATTCATAGAGGAGGAGTGGAATAAGAGGGAGGAGGAGCTAATTGGGAAAGTGATGAAAGCTTTATCAAATGAACCAGAGAAATCAACGGTGTCCTCGGCAGCACATAGCATGGATGAGTTTCTCATTCCATACTGTAAGTTTGATATGATTAGGAATTAACTATTGATTTACCACAAACCCGTGGCTTTTTTTTATTGTTATTTAAAATAATACTTATCATTATCTGTTTCAGTGAGTGCAGATGAACCCTCAGAACAACAAGCCCGTGTTGCTGAATGGCTGACTAAAAAAGTGAGGAAGAGGGAGGTCAGCTCTGGGATCGGCAGCATTGGTTCCTCAATGGTTTCTATAGAAAACCTTGATGAAAGTTCTCCAGTTGATGAAAATCCTCCAAAAATGAGTTCCCTCCCACAAGAGAATAAAGACGATGCTTTGAAAACGCCCCCAACTCCTTCAGTGATTAAACGCAGGAACTCTTATTAGGCCAAAGAACTACAGAAGAAAGTTTATTTAATAATTATTCTCTTTAGAAACAAGTATCTTTATCTTTACCAAATGCAATCCAATATACTGAAATAAGAAAACATTAATTGTAGAAGAAAACATTTAAACAGCTCTTCAGAGGAACTGGACGAGGTTTCTGGAAGGGTACAGACTGCTGTCCCCTGTGATCCAGTCCTGCATAAAGGGGATACGATGAGTATGAGGAATTATCGATATTATCGAAATATAATTTCCTATAAAACTATTCTGTGCAGTTTAGTCTGATCAAATCATTAGTGTGACTACATTTGTTTCATGCATTTAGATCATAGGCCCTTTTCAGAATGAGTGATAAATAAGTAATTATCTTTTCTTCTGTGCAATAATCTAGAAATATTCTTCTCACATCAGTTTATTTTNCAATAATCTAGAAATATTCTTCTCACATCAGTTTATTTTCAGTTATTACTTGTTAGGTTCAGAGCTAAAATATTGATTAAAAACATACTCATTTTGAAAGACCTTTTACTGTGCTCTCTAAACCAATTTCTTTTTAGGAATTGTTTGAACTTTTTTTAATTAAATCTTTTTTAAATTTTTCAGTTCTATTCTCTTTTATTGTGTTATCTTTATGTACTTTCCTTTTCTTTTTCCTTTCTCTTGTGAAGCACTTTGAATTGTCTTGTCACTAAAATGTGCAATATAAATAAACTTGCCTTTCCTTTATGGCTTCTTTTTAATTCTCAAAATTGTAAAAGTGTCACAAGAAGGATATTAGCTGATCTTAAAAAGCTTCCATTAGATCTTGTTCCAGAACCTCTTGAAAGGTTTTTGTTTTCATGTTCAGAGAAAGAGGGAGAGTCATTTTTAAATAGGTTTTTAAATATTATGCATTTTTATGCAATGGATATTATGCAATCTATAAGTGGGATTAAACATTTCTGTAACAAGAAAAACACAGAGGTGTTGTTTTATAACCCTTCGAACTGTGGCCTGGTGTCTAATGTATCAGACATCCTTCCAAAGATCATGGAAAAACGCCAGACCTTGGAAAAACTCATCATACAAGATGAAGCCTTGGGCGACGTAGCCCTGAGAAAATCAGAAATATTGAAAGAGGATTACATTCGTCTGCTGAATTTAGTTGATGGTCTTAATGTCTCAGCGGCCTTCACGTGCCCATAAATTGTGGAGATGAAATGTTTTCCAGAGTTCTGATGTTAAACAAATGGCTGGATGCAACATGCAAACAAACAGCTGTAACGTTCATAGACAACTTTAACATCTTTTGGGAGAGGAGACATCTGTTCAACAGAGATGGTTTCTCTCTAAATTGGTCAGGCGCAAAATGGCTGATATCAAACATTTTCTATTCTGTGAACCATGCACCATCAGCTTTGTCCCAAAACAAAGCTCAACCAGTGCCTAAACAAACAATAAACCCAGTACAGCCCGACCAAGCCAAGATAAAGATGGCCAGAAAGACGACACAGAAAGAGCCTACGTCAGAACTACAGGAGGATTCATCCCAGATCTCAGCAAAAACAAGGTCTTGAATTGCCTGGAAACATGCAAATTGAAGCAGCAGGTCGTTTGGTTCAATTTGCTCTTCGGCTTCAATTTGCATGTTTCCAGGCAATACAAGACCTTGTCTATATAAGACTCAAACTCACTGCGGATCCAGACATTTGAATTGAGAAAGCTTCCTGGAGGGGAAGCGAAACGTCTTCAAACCTTGGAAACCAAGTCCAGTGGATTGTTTTTAAACTTTTACAGAATGACTATGACCTGGATGACTGAGAATCTTCATCAGCATAACGACATAATCTATTTTGAATGCCTAAGGGTTATTTCGCTGTTCCAGGTATAAGTACAAATAGCAATATGGGGGTAGGCAGGACATAAAGAGTTGACATGAATGAAAGTTATTGATATTTTGATTATTTATTAACTCTATATCCTATTGAGCAAATTCATTCAAGTATGACCGGATACTGATAATTTTTTATCATGCAATGATGCAGCCTATACTGAACTGAAGACACCAAGGAGGATGCTTTGGATGTTTTGCTCTGGTGGAATGAGAATGCAAAAACTAGTCGACTGGGATAATATGGGTTTCCATCTGTACCAAAAGA
>NW_015153160.1:8646-10258 GCF_000732505.1 Cyprinodon variegatus | reverse complement strand
AGCTCCTCCAGAGCTACAGACTTCAGTCGGGTTTTCCTGTGAGCAGAAAAGACAGAGGCTGGTTAGAATCAGGTTGCTCTCTATAGCAGACAGAGATTCTCAATGTTAACTGAGGCTCAGGTTCCGCTAACCAAAACTGGTCAGCACTCCGGTGCTGAAGACAGGTCTGGCTGCTGCTTATGTAGGAGGCCTCCTGATGGGCTGATGATCCTCAGGTGTGCAGGAGGCTCCAGCCCAGGAGACCCATAGCGCTCTCTGCTGGAGGCAGGTGACAGATCTCCAGATCCCAACAGTACCCCCCCCTCAATGACCGCCTCCTGGCAGTCCAGAGGAAGTGGACGGAAGGGAGTTCTTGTAGTCCTCTATGAGGGATGGATTCAGGACGAAAGAGCCAGGAACCCAGGTGCGGTCCTCCGGACCGTAGCCCTCCCAGTCGACGAGGTACTGCCAACCGCGACCCCAACGACGGTAGTCCACGATCCGGCGAACGGTGAATGCCGGGTGGCCGTCAATGTCCCGGGCGGGTGGAGGGGAGTCGGACAGAGGGCAAAGTGGACTGGTGAGAACTGGCTTGATCTGGGAGACGTGGAAGGTGGGGTGTATGCAGAGTGGATGGCAAGTGCAGACGGACAGCAGATGGGTTGATGACCTGAGCGATCTTGTACGGACCAATGAATCTAGGAGAGAGTTTCCTTGACATGGATTTCAATGGGATATCTCAAGTCGATAGCCATACCTCTTGCCAAGGGGTATAGTCTGGTGCTGGACGACGTTTAGAATCAGCAGTTCTCTTATTAGAAGCAGAGGTGCGGTGAAGGGCGGTGATAGTTTCGCTCCAAACTCTATGACAATGACGGATGTGATGGTGGATGGACCTGACTGATATCTCTCTCTTGTCTGCAGGAAAAAGTGGTGGTTGGTACCCTAAAGTAACCTGAAAGGAAGACAGACCGTTAGCAGCAGATCTTTGTGTGTTATGAGCATATTCAACCCCTGCCAGAAACTGACTCCAGTCAGTCAGGTTGTTAGACGTGAGGCAACAGAGAGTGGACTCGAACTCTTGATTCATCCTCTCAATTTGACCGTTGGTCTGAGGGTGAAAGCCTGAGGTGAGAGAGGTTTTACAATTGAGAGCCGAACAGAAAGCTTTCCAGACCTGAGAGATGAACTGGGGACCTCGATCAGAAAGTATCTCCTGTGGAATGCCGTGAAGACGGAAGACATGTTTTACCAGGAGCTGAGCGGTCTGGAAAGCTGTAGGTAATTTCCTGAGGGCAACCAAATGACAGGCCTTGGAAAATTGATCAACAATGCTTAATATTGTAGACATACCCCTGGAAACTGAAAGACTGGTAACAAAATCCACTGCGATTTGGGACCATGGACGAGACGGAACAGGCAGAGGACCTAGCAGCCCAGAAGGTGGTTGGTGAGTTGACTTGTTCCTGGCACAGATGGGACAGGCCAGCACGTACTCCTTCACGTCCTTGTGAAGGGACGGCCACCAAAAGCGTCGTGTGATGAGGGCGATGGTTCTACTTACACCAGGGTGAGCAGAGAACTTGGCTGCATGCATCCACTGGATGAGACGAGATCTGACCGAGGAAGGAAC
>NW_015153160.1:4764-6351 GCF_000732505.1 Cyprinodon variegatus | reverse complement strand
GTTTCAGGTTGATCAGAGGAGTAGAGACGAGAGAGAGAATCAGGCTTGATGTTTTTGGAACCGGGTCTGTAAGAGATAATTAGGTTGAACCTGGAAAAGAACAGAGACCTTCGGGAATGACGTGGGTTGGATCTTTTTGCAGACTGTATATAAGCCAGGTTCTTGTGATCTGTCCAAACCAAGACAGGATGTTCGGCGCCCTCGAGCCAATGTCTCCACTCTTCCAAGGCTAGCTTGATGGCTAGTAGTTCTCTGTCACCAACATCGTAATTCTGTTCTGCAGGTGAAAGTCTGCGTGAGAAAAAGGCACAAGGGTAAGTCTTTTGGTCTGAGTCAGATTGTTGAGACAACACAGCTCCCACTCCAGAATCAGAGGCAGCCACCTCTAATATGAATTGCTTAGAGGGGTCAGGTTGGATCAGGATGGGTGCGGTAGAAAAGTGAGTCTTAAGTTTGTTAAAAGCTGCTTCAGCTTCTGGTGACCATTGAAAAGTCTTCTTAACAGAAGTCAGAGCTGTGAGGGGTAGAGCTATTTGACTGTAGTTTCGGATGAAACGTCTATAGAAATTTGCAAACCCCAGGAATCTTTGAAGCTGCTTATGGTTCTCGGGAGTCAGCAAGTCCAGAACTGCTTTTATTTTGTCTTCAGATGGCTTCATCTGCCCGCCCTCGAGCACAAACCCTAGAAACTTAACAGAAGGTTGGTGAAATTCACATTTTTCAGCCTTTACGAAGAGTTTGTTTTCTAGCAGTCTCTGAAGGACCAGACGAACGTGTTTCTTGACTAGAGCTTGGAAACAGGCAGGAGCGTTTGTAAGACCGAAGGGCATGACCAAATACTCAAATTGGCCTAAGGGGGTCTTAAAGGCTGTTTTCCATTCATCTCCTTCCCTTATTCTAAGGAGATGATATGCGTTTCTTAAGTCGAGTTTGGTGAACACTGTTGCCCCTTGGACAGGTTCAAAAGCTGATGCTAGTAATGTAAGGGATACTTGTTTTTGATGCTTATTTGATTCAATCTTCTGTAGTCAATACAGGGTAGGAGAGAACCGTCCTTTTTTCCCACAAAGAAAAAAACAGCACGTAGAGGGGATGAAGATGGTCGGATGATTCCAGCAGCTAGAGACTCGTTGATGTATTTCTCCATGGTTTCTCGCTCAGGTTTAGAAATATTGAACAGTCTACTGCTGGGAAGGGGAGCTCCTGCTAATAAATCAATGGCGCAGTCGTATGGTCTATGAGGTGGAAGAGACGTCACACTGACCTTACTGAAGACTGGTGCCAGATCGTGATACTCGGAAGGGACAGATGAAAGGTCAGGAGAGTCCATCTCCCCCCTACCTCTAGGGGACTGAAAAGCAGGAGCCGCAGAACGGAGACACGAGACGTGACAGGAAGTGGACCGAGACTTAATGTGGTGTTCAGCCCAGTTGATATGGGGGTTGTGACGTTCCAACCACTCAAATCCTAGCACCAGAGAAGAACATGCGGAGAGAAAAACAAAAGATGTTAGGGTCTGTCGTGTGAAAAAAGTATTCAGCTATTCATCCTAGTTAAATAAACGGAGATCGATGGATTTCACTCAGT
>NW_015153160.1:0-767 GCF_000732505.1 Cyprinodon variegatus | reverse complement strand
TCTATGAAGGCTGACAGAGTGAGAGTCTGATCAGAAACAAATAAAGGCGCAGGTAACAGTAAGTGAGGAGATTTCTCAGATCTTAGATGGTCCGTCAGACTCCTCACATCCTCTGACGGACCCCGGCTTTTGATTTAGCTGGGCATGTGGCGATAAAATGGCCAGGCTCACCACAATACAGACACAAATTCCCTTTGAATCTCCATTGTCTTTCTTCATGGGAAAGCCTTGTATGCCCAATCTGCATGGGTTCGACCTCAGCTCCTTCTGTGGATGAGGAGAAAAAGTGAGTGGCATGAATAGGAGCAGGAGACGATTGATTTTTAATCCTTGGTCTGGTACTGGGCTCTGGGGATCCAGAAAAAACATCCAGGACGAAAGAGCCAGGAACCCAGGTGCGGTCCACGTGGCAGATCTCCAAATCCCAAAATTTAGTCCCACATTATCTTTAATGCAAAGTTTACAGGCTCCTTAATTGCATAGAAGTCTAACTGCTTGTCTAATAATTGTTAGAATAATTAATGTTTTTTCCTTTATTGCATTTAATATCCCCCATGCTTCATACACATATACTATTTTAATGGCTCCCCCATTTGCTCAAACACCTATTCACACTCAGATGAAGAACTTCCCCTGTGGACTCTTTCTTCCTGGTCTGTTTTTACTGGTCTGGGCTGAAAGCCCCATTTGAATTTCTAGAACCGCCTCTGCATCCTTGATGCCTTTTGAAATTTCACATGTTTTTGTTAATGCAATAATCTCTGCAG
>NW_015153159.1:5381-16656 GCF_000732505.1 Cyprinodon variegatus | reverse complement strand
CAGCCCAGGGGCCCCCATCCTGACTCCAGCCCAGGGGCCCCCATCCTCCTAAATCCGGCCCTGCATACTGGAATACATTTGTGCAAAACATTGACTGGAAGAAGGTCTGGCTCTTACCCAACCGATGTTTGCTGACCACCAAAATTAAAGCAATATCATTTAAAAATAATTCATAAGTTTTACCCGTCTAATGATCATATTGTCAAAAAAATTTAAAAAAGACATTGAAGTATTGTGGGATGGGAGTCAGTATTAGTAACGATCACGTGATTGGGACGGTACAGGATTAAACACTAACGGTAGCAGACGGGAGCGGGAGCAAACCAATAATAACAAAAAAAAACTAAGATCGATGCCAAAAAATAAAATTAAATAGAAAGAAAAAAAATCCAGTACTGGCGCGGCGCCACCATTTTGTAGTTTTTTTCCTTGAAGCCTAAACTATAATGCGAGTCAAAAAAAACTACACGACCCAAAAACCATCATTGCTTCCGCTCTGAGTTTTTCTCCAGAGCTCAAAAAAACAAAAACAAAAACAAGAATGGGAGTGGGATGGGACAGGAGTGAAAATCCACTCCCGTCTCAGACTCTAGTCCAGTGGTCTCCAACCCTGGTCCTCAAGATCTACAGATTTTAGATGCATCCCTGCTTCAACACAGCTGAATCAAATGATTGATTACCTTTTCAAGTCATTCATTTGATCCTTTGTTCATAAAACAGTATATAAAAGTTCTCAGTCAACTGGCTCAAGTTAACCATAAAACAGACCTAAAATGGAGGCAACCAGATATTTGCTTAGTTTTTTAAAAATGTTTTAACACCTATTCAGCAATCCTTGTTAATTCTGGCAGCTAACCCTAGGTTGTAGTCTGTGATTACCTGAATGCTTTGCCACATCCTCCTGGCATCATGGAACAGATGCTGGATCTTCTGGTTCTTCTTCGCTGATCTGATGGCATGGTTCAAGTTGGCACGCACTGTTTTCAGATCTTCTCTATAACCAGACTTGAAAGCTGAGTTCAGTGCTTTTAGCGATTTTAGAACCTTCCCATTCATCCAGGGTTGCTGTTTGGCCTGGGTGGTGATGTTCTTTGTAATGCTGAAGTCTTCGATGCATTTGTTGATGTTGGCTGACACAGTCATGGCAAACTCATCTATATTTATCTTGTATTCATAGGTTGCTGCATCTTTTAACAGTCAGAGCATTCAAAATAGTCATGAAGTTTCTGCATGGCCCCCTCAGACCAAACTTGGATTCCCTTAACTGTTTGTTTAGCCCTGATTAGCTGGGGCCTGTATGCAGGAAATAGCATGACAGATAGGTGATCTGATGTCCCGAGGTGGGGGTGGGGGGCTGCTCTGAATGCATCTTTGATTTTAGGGTAAACCAAGTCTAAAGTGTTTTCACCCCGAGTTGCAAAGTCCACATATCAGGGGTTGACGTTAATGATTTTTACCTCAATCCTTCCTGCACATTCTTTTCAAACTGAACTTTGCTTTAAACTGTTGTGTGCTTGAAAAAATATAAATTGTAATGTTAAAAATAAAAATAAAAACTTGACGTTAAAAACTTAAGATAAATAACAAGACAGAAATCAATGTCACAAATGAATAACTTTTATTTTAGAGTCACGGTATGTTTATACAAGATAATACTATTAATATAATTTGACTTTTCTAGAGAATCATTATACAGTTATTTTATACAGGGTTTCCACAGTCTTACATAATTTCACATTTCCCTGACTTTTAACTGACTCAGGATTAGTTTTCACTGACAAAATAAATGCAGCCGTTTGTTGTTTTTGGTAACTACATCTAAAATACGGCTGGGTGGACAAAAATCACGCCATCTGGTGGAAAATCACCCGGCCTCAAATCAAGCGAGAATGTGTACAAAACAACAAAAATGGCGCCGGCAACGCTTGTGGGTCGTTTTCATCGAATGTTGGTGTTTTTAAAGTAATTTTGAGTGATAAATAATTTTTTTTTGCAATCTTTGCATTTGTACTCTCCCAACACTAAAAACTACTTTCCCTGGGAGATCGGTCGATGGTTAACATCGAGCCCTGCATGTTGGTTGAAATGAAGGACCCCAGTCTTAAGGTTAGCCTGGTTAAAATCCCCATCAATGATGAAAACACCCTCTGTGCGTGCAGATTGAAGCTCAGAGATATAGACTCTTCATGGTCTCTTTTGTATTAGCGCTGGGGGGCACATAAACAGCAGTAATGCCACGATGAATTGATTCAGTTACTCATCCACTGTTCTCCTGTTCGATTACTGCTTGCTTGTTTACTTGGCCATTGGAATCTTAATGATTGCTTCATAATTTATTTAGGATTAGTTTCAAGACACGGTTGTATGTGCTAAAACAGATAAAAAAGCAAGACTATTTTGTTATTTAACTTTCTGTAATTTTCACAACAAATAAGCTACAGTAGGATGAGTTTCAAGTTTTTTCCAAGCTGCCTTTGGCTATATGTTCACAATTTTTTCCACTCAAAAAAGACACAGTATATCAGGGTTTATTTATTGATTCATATATCAAGAAAAGGGCTACATTTTTAAATCATATTACTTCTTTTAAATTATTTAGGGTAAAACAAAAATATAGTTAACATGACACAACATTAATGAAAAAAATTTAAAGGTAAAAATATTTAAATACATGTTGATTCAGTTTAACTTAACTAAGTTTTAAACATAAAATGGAAAACAAGGTAGAAAGCACTGCAAATAAATTGTTTGCTTATTAAAGAATGACATGTCCCCAAAATTCACATGATCGGTATTTGTTATACATCTTTTGTGGGATGTTTGCTTTTTACTGAGCAGGCATAATTTTCTTTATTTCATCTCAGTACATTGAAATTTTTATTTCTTAAGGCTTTTAAATTTAAAATCCAAAAATATGCCATGATGATTCGATTCCAACTAGGCAAAAAAAGGCAACATATTGTACATACACATCCCTTGTCAGAAAAAAAGTTTTACATTTTTAAGCCGACTACTTGGATCCCATGTTTGGTTTAATGAGAAAACACCAAAATAAGGAAACCAAAAAAAAAAAACTCCAAAACAAATAAGCTACAATATGAAGTTAGATATACAGATGTTTGTAATGAATACATTTCAATAATCTTTAACTCAAGTATAACTCAATCACAACAGACATAACAAACCAAACAATCTAATGCTGAGCCAATAATTCTGCAAATACTTCAACAAAAGTTTTTTTTTTTTTTGTTTTTTATACTCTTAGGAAGCATCCAACTTTAGGGATGACATATATCAATGAACAGTTCCTTTTTCTCACAAACTACACATTTCATTTAAGCTTTCAATGGCTTCCGCCTTACTGAGATAATTCCACTCCTGAGGAATTTCTCCCTCACCCTGGAATTTTAAACGATAATATTTTTCCAGGTACTTTTGGAAGTGGCAGATAAACCATTTCCAGTATGCCAATGTAGAAGCATCAGCTGTGATGCTCCATGAAGCATATTTTCCTCCAGCAGTTGGAAACCATTTATAAGGAATGGCCAATTTTGAGTCAGATTTAGGATAAAACCTTGCATTACTTGCAACTAATGTAGTGCAGAAATCAACAACCAGTTCGACTGTTCCTGTATCATGCCAACCTATTACTCCAGAGGGTCGATGAAAAGGAACACTGTGTTTCTCAGGACTGTGATCCTTCAGAGTGTTGGTGCAAACAGCTGCACAGAAAGGACACCTTTTCCAGCAGCAGTTACATAGCTGATCAATGAGGATTTGTTCAGGCTTCTGCCTGCATTCATTCACTTTATTCAGGGACAGACTGTTAATTTCCTCTGTGATGATTTTCAGGCCTTTCTCTATCTCTTCTTTCAGAAAGTCAAAGTTGTTTATGTCACTGAAGTTTTGACAATTAATGGTTTCAAGTGTCAAGTTTGGCTCTAATACAATGGAAAACTCCTCTAACCAGTTTTTTATGTCCCCTTTCTTCTTTTGAAGTTTCTCTGTAGCCTCAAACAAAGCACGACTGATGAGCTTGTTGATGTCTTCTACATTTTTCCTGAGAATAGTCTGGGCTTCACTTTTCTGTCTTGTGAACATGTATTTATAAACCTCTTCTTTGATAAAGGCTTTTACTTGCCTTCTAGGGTTTCTGATGTAGGTGATGAAACTGTTAAAGTCCTCTTTTTTTGCCAGAGATGTCAAGACATGTTTCTCTAAGTTCAGTCTGTTGCCACTAAATGCTGGGAAATTGCACCTCATCTCTCCAGCAATATCAACCCCAGTCTTGTTACAAACGGCTTCAATAGCAGAGACTTTTAGTTTTTCACACATCATTTCTCCAAACACAACAACAGATGAGCTTCCTCTGCAAAAGCCTCTAAAGATGTTGTAATATTCCTGTTTTTTGCTTTCCAAATAGGTAATCACGTCATTGTTCTGCTTGAATATCTTATGAGAGTCTGAAAGCCAACTTGCTGCCCTGTCAAACACATACAGTGAAAGGTCAACTATAAACTCTTTCTTAAATGTAAATTTCCTTTCTGATTCAAACTCTGTCACTCTGTTTTTAATAGTTTTGGCAAGTTCCTGTAAGTAAGTTATGCTGTAACCTCTTGTTGAAACAGGTTTGGTCTTAATGATCTCCAGACAACTTTTATTAACTTCTTGGATGAATAATCTGATTGTTTCCTGTTCTTCATGCTGAACACGATTTAATTTACTTTCGTCCATTGATTCCTTTTGAAAGTACAGCAAAGCTCCTTTTATTTTCTGGAGAAATGAAGAGTTATCATTTTTGCTCACTGTTTTTGTTTTTTTCTTGCTCTCCTGAGATTGTTGACTTACTTTGGAGCAACTTATAGACTTCTTTTTTGTTATATAATCAGAGTAATCCCCAGTTTCTGACAGATTTTTGTATGCATTGCTTTTTTGTGACTCATTAATGAGCCCCGGTTCAAGACCTAGATCTAGAAGAACATCTAACTCATCATCCTGCAAGTTTATGTCCTCAACTGGTTTTGCATCTGGGTTTGATTCCTTTGCGAATTGAATCCAGACAGTGTTAAACTGTGCTTTTACTTCATCTTCATCCTTTGCTAAGGATTTTAATCCAACAGCAAGCTCTTTACTCTTCTGGAAGAGTTTGTTTTCAAACTCAGTTTTCTTTTTGTCAAGCTTTTTTCGAGCTTTATTCTGCCTGATAACGTCATCCAGTTTTCTTTTCACACCTCTCAAGAGTTCCTCATGAAACTCTCTAATTTTGTTCTCAAATCGGCCCTTCCACTGAACCAGCATTTCTCTGTCTTTGTCATTATCAAAGTAAGCTCCTATACTGTCTGTTACTGCTTTGTAAGTTTCTGTTATTTCATTGGAAAGGTAACTGAGCTCAACTTTGTCCAGCTGCCCCTTTTCAATTTTGGGATAAAGTTGGTTTTCAATATTCAGCATTTCACTTCTCAGGGTCCAAGTCCAGTTTCCATACTGGACCTCCAGTTTTCTGTAAACTGCAATTTCTTGTGTGTTTTTGAAACTAAAAACAAAGTTTTCATTCATCAAAGCATTCCACAGGTCCTGAATCTTTGTATTCAAATGTGACAGAAGGATCCCATCAGACAGTTTAGCCTTAGAGAGGATGATGGTCTTCAGTTCTTGGACACTCTCACTATACCCTGGATTTGGAGGAGCCATTGGTGGACTTCCCTCCCACAGCTGAGCAAAGTATTTTACATCGTTTTGCACATCAAATTCGATGACATCACTAAAGCTCTCAGCATCACATGCCTCCTCTTTTGCAGCTAGTTGAGCCATCTTGTCCAGTGTTTCCTGCAGGCGTCTTCTTCCATCCATGTTTTTCTCTGCTGCTGCGATATCTGTGACATTCTGGTGAACAAACACACAACTTGGAGAAAGCTTGACTTTCTTCATCCTCATGAAAGCTTGCACAACGATCTGCAAGACATCTTGCATCTCAGCTGGATTCTCACCAAAGATGTTGATCAGCGTCATGTTTCCCAGACCAACAACAAATGTTGCAAGTTCATTGTCATGATGAATGGTGTCATTGCCTGCTAACTCAAGAGCACGCAGTCCTTCAGTGTCAACAACTAGAATATAGTCAAACTTGTAGTCTTTCTGGATTTCATCTGACAGTTTAACCAGCTGCATGTAAGCACCCTTGGTGCACCTCCCAGCACTCACTGCAAACTGTAATCCAAACATGGCATTCAGCATTGTTGACTTTCCACTGCTTTGTACGCCTAGAACTGACAGTACAAATACTCGCTGGTCACCCAGTTTCTTGATGACTTCCTGTATTAGACTGGAGACCCATATTAAAGGCACATGACCTGCATCACCATCCATCAGCTCCATTGGGTGTCCTTTTATCATCAGATCTGCAGCCAGCTCAGGGTATTTAGTCCATTGGCCTGCTGATGATTTTTTGATAGATTTATGGGCTTCATAGATCTGCCCCATTTCTCTGAAGATGTGTTCCAGACCAAAAGTTGCTGATTGGAGCTTTTTTGATAAATGATTAAGCTGTGCTTGTTTGACATCGAAGTTAGCAGATTTGTTATGTTTCTTCTTTAGTTCCAAGACTTCTGACCATGTGTTATCATACTCTTGGAGAATTGAAGAAAGATCATCTGTAGAGAGGGCATCAATCAGGATCTGAGTCCATTTCAAGAAATATTCTCTGTCTTTTGGTGGCAAACGCCTGAGGCTCTCAGTGAATGACTTCATCAGTTCACTATTGGACAGGTCACACTGCTTCTGTCGCAGCTCCATCAGCCTCTGATTTTTCTGACCCTTTTCTTTTTCAATGTGTCCCTTTAGGTTGTGTGATTCTTTTTTGATTTTGCACCATTCGAACCAAGGCTGGCCTTGGCAGGGAAGAAATGTATCTTTTATTTTAGAAACATCCTTCCCTTCAATCAGTTGAACCAGTTTCATGGCAGCAGATTTCCCATTCCTGCAATCCTCTGCATCTTCATCTGCCGATACTCTGGAGTCGTTGGCCAAAGTTTCAAGTTGAAAAGCTGTGTGAGGTCCAGACAAAATGGCTCTTATAATCTCTTTCAGTTCTTCAGAAACATCTGACTGGCTTCTTTCTTTTAGACCCAGTTTGTATTTTTGTGATTTCACCTGAATTGCACTTGAGTCATTGTCAGCAATGAGAATAATCAGAGGCTTTGGGGACTTGTAAAGCTCTGAAATGATTTTGCTACTTTCCTGGCCTTCTTTCAAAGTTTCAACCAGAACAACGATGACTGAGGACTTTTCAGTCAATATTTCACACTGTTTTACATTTTTTAGTGAATCCCCATGAAGATTACAAAAGGCAATGCAGTCAGTAAAGAAATCATTTGGTTTTCCAGCAGGGCAGTACCAGGCAATCTCAGCCACACCATCCATCAAATGGCGAGATTTGGTGCTACCTGGACAGTTTCTATGGAAGAATGTGTTGTGGCGGTCATTGATTAAGACATTCATGAGCTGAGATTTGGACAAAGACATGGAGCCAAGTCGGAAAAATGAAACCATGGGAGTCTGAGCTTTGTAGATTGGCATGCTCTTCATTGTGACAGTGGTTGTATTCTCTTCTACTGTAGCTATTTTCCATGTTTTTGTTATTTGTCTGAATGTCCACAGGGGACACTCAATATTTGTTGTGTCAGGATCAGGGATAAGCAATGGTAAGGCATACTGACATTGGGACAGCTTGGTTATCATTTTCTGTTTAAGGAAGCCATCTGAGCAGCGAAATGCTGCCATTTGAACATCCATTGGATGTACATGACTTTCCTTTGACGGGTTTAAGTCTACACTTGCTGTGAAAAGAGCTGCTAAATCATTTTCATCTGTGACAGCAATTTCAGACCTTGAGATGGACTGTGAGCTTTTCTCATTAGAGTTTTTTTGCTGTACATGTATGTATCTAGCTCTGTAGTCTAACATCAATAACTTCTGAAAAAACATGCAAACTTTATCTTTTTCAAAAATCTCAGTCTGTTTTATAGATGGGCCTACTTTAACAAAGTCCTCTGAGGATAGCATCTGTTGATGTTGGTCCTGGAGGTGAAGTCTTCTGAGTAATGTTTCAATCTCTTTATGACTTTTCTTTCCGTTTTCCTCTGAAGGATTGTAGGAAGACTGTAAAAGCAATATCATAATTATTTATTGTTGCTAAAAAATAGAAAAATAAAAAGCTTTTACTAACCTTTGATTGATTAGACTAAAAGTTTAAAGATAACTAAAGTGTTAATATTGCATTAAGTAGTATTAACTACAATAGGGTACAAATTAATGATTAGACATTCTAGCAATATAAGTAAAACAAAGGCTCTTAAAGATACAATAAGAATTTCAGGGATTGACTGACATAAATTTAATATATTATACAATAGCATGTTAGCAATTATCATCTATGCACTGAAAGTCTTAACCTGTATGGTATGACAATGCAGAGACAGACTAGTAACTGTAGAGATCGACATTACACTTGAATGGGACTGTAGCATGTTAGGTCCATATAAAATGTTTATCCTACACAAACTAGTAAAATACTATTTATAAATCATCTATACAAAACATTTTCTTCTCTTCTTGTTCCATGTTTATTTTGGTCACAGTGCCCAAAACAGAGGCATGGATCATCTGGACATTAGAGGTAAGGTGAGCAATGTTCTGGAGTTCAGACAGCAGCAGTGGGAAATCAGCTCGAGAACAGCAGTTGAAAGATGAAGCGGTCAAATTAAATACCTCAACAATAAAGTATTTTAGCTGAGAATTTTTATTGTGCTGAGTAATTTCAGCTCATATTGTCACATTGAATATTTATTATTATTATACTTTTATTACTTATTCAAGTAGATTTTTCTTTCACAATTAGTAATACAATTTTGAGCACATTTGCATTCAATAAAATCTCTGCATTCTGTTTGAATTTTAAATATAAAATTTTTGGTTTAGATAATATTATAAAGAGATTGAGCAACAAATATTTAATTGTTGAAATGAATATGCTTTTCTGTCTTACCTTAGCCTTCTGTTTGGACTCAGCCATATCTCCTGTAGGATTATTTAGAAAAGAAATAGCAGTTCATATCTTATATAAAGCCAAAAGCTATGCAGAGCTCAATATTCATTCCATTCCTGGTAAAATTACTCTCATTCCCATATCCCTCCTGGTGAAAAGGACTCCTGCCACAGCAGAGGCCTATTTAACAAAAGCAGAATCCAGTCCAGGATTAGAGATAAAGCCAGGCTCCACCTAATGTGAGGATTGCATCCTTTCCAGGACCTATCCATCCTGGAAAGGTCAAGCCAGACTCCACAGGTGTGCCCACGTAGTTCTTTTGTCTGCATTAGTTTTGTATTCATTGAAGTGAATGGTAGGGTTCAAAAACGAAAAAGCCCTTACAAAAAATACACAAAGATAAAATAATGACTTCAAGAAAAATGTATACCAGAAACAAAGTGGATTAAAAAATCATTATGCATAAAAGCAAGAAAAAATAGTAAAAGCTGAAGTCAAAATATATACTATTAGACGATTAACTGAAATGTTTGAAAAAATGTCTCCTTTTTATTATTTTGTGGTATTCATATTTTTAGCTACTTTTTCAACCACGTTTTATATTATTGTCCATCACATATTTCTGTATTCATTTTTAAATATGGCAGGCTCGATCCTCAATAGTAGTTAACCCAAATCTTAATAAGCAGAGTAGATAATTCACTTGAAAATTTAATAGATGCTTTTTTGCATGTATTGTGACTCCATCAGTCCCACTCCAGCCCTGGAACGACATTACTGAATATGCACCACTTTTCTCCTTCACCTCTTCTCCTAAGTCCCTCACCCGCCTTTTCATAGAAAGCTAAAGATAGGTGGCTAAGGTTATGTAAAACTAAATTGCAGTAGATTTTTTTGCTATAAAACTTTAGATCTTAATTTCAACGGACTTTAACATTCATTCTTTATTCATTATACAGGATTAATATATTGGAGTATTAGAGCGAGATTAAAATTAAATAAATAATGACAATAAAATGGTAAGGTCACAAGTTTATTCTCGCAAAATTATGAGATAAAAGTAATACTATTACACCTTTATTCTCATAATATTATGAGAATAAAGCTGTAACATTATGAGAATCAAGTTATGATAAAATAGAGTCATCTAATTATTATCCCTTTCGGAAAAAAATCATTGAACGATCCTATCAGCACAGTCAAGCTACCAAATAGCAATCTGAGCTTCTCTTGTGAAATGTAATAACCTAATAATTTGGGGCTGATGGGGTAAAAAGTTCAAGATTTCCTCATTTCCAAAACCAATAACAAAGTATATGTCATGATCTTGGCGCTGATGACTGGTTTAATTACTCATTTCATTCTCCAGTCTGTCTCTGCCCTGTTTCTAATTGCTGCTCATGTGATTTACCTGCTCCTGTCTCTATTTAAGCTGCCTGCTACCACTCATCAGCACCAGAATATGTAGTGGGAAGAGTGTGTCCATGGTTACCTTAGTGTTTCTGATTTTTGCCTCTCAACCTCTGAGCCCTCCTGTTCACATCTGATCTTTTTTTCTTACCTGCCTGCTGCCAGATGTCAGGCAAGATTATTCTTGAGCAAGTGGTGAGAGCGTTTCAGCCTTACCTCAGTGTTTCTTATTACCTAATCCACTGAGCCTGCCTGTTCCTGATTAATCTGTTTGCCTGAACTGTCTTTGGACTCCTGCCTGATCGCCAAATTTGGAGCTGCTTCCTGTCACCGACCTGGATTTCCCTTCGGAACCTGGGTTTTCGATTTGATGTGTTTTATTTGGAAATCTACTGGATCCTATGTGCATTTAACTTCCTGTTTGGTGCGATCTCATTGATGGGTTTTGACCAGGTTTTGACTCACGGCTATCTACTTCCACCCCATGGGACTTTAGAGACGAAAATTTGAAAAATATAAATGGAATATGAATGGAAGTCAAAGGGGAGAAAATAATTATCTTTTGGTCCCAGTCGTTCTCTGCCCTGGTTTCCAGATATTTTGAACGTGGATTTAAATGAAAAATTTTCATGCAAAGAAAAAAAAATGCTGCAAAGAACTTTGATTATTTCCAACCAGATTTTACTTAAAGCCACTTTATTTGTTTTGTTTTGTTTTTTCCCCAAGTTTTGTTAACATTTGTCCAAAGAACAATTCACATATGCAAATATATAAAATATAACATAAGACAAATATGAAATGACAAACAAAATTGATAAATTC
>NW_015153159.1:0-1043 GCF_000732505.1 Cyprinodon variegatus | reverse complement strand
GTAACAGTACCACAAAAAAATGGCCATTAATGTACATCCACTACGTTTTGCAGTGTGGACCAACGTAGTGGGGGTACATTTTCCCATGAGACTGGGTTGATTAGAACCTGAAGCATGGAGACCAAAGTGTCTGTGGGGGAGACCATACGAGACTGATTGATTAAATAAACATTTTGGATTATCCCACTGTCTGTCTTGACTTAAATACTGGGTCCCTCCGTCCTGTGTCATGATGATGCTTGTGTTTTATTTCAGAGGCTAAAAGCTGCTAAAGTTGTGTGAATTTTAGTTGATCAAGAATGTAGGTGTCTTTGTAAGTAGTGTTGTAATTAATAAGGTTTTGTGTAGGTTAGTTGAATCTGTTTGTTTTTTGTTTGTTCTTTTTTCGCTCGCTCGCTCCTTCCTTCCTTCCTTCCTTCCTTCCTTCCTTCCTTCCTTCCTTCCTTCCTTCCTTCCTTCCTTCCCATCAAACTTTTCTAAGGTTTTTAGTAGTGCATAAAAATTCACCTTTTATGTTTTGTTTACATGCATAATCAATGTATATCTAGCATGGTTGGCAAAACATTTCTGCTCTCTTATAGATGGTATGTTTTTTTTATTATTACATTACCTTCATCTGTTGATCCACATTGTCCAGGAATGACCCCTGCCTGTCTTGCTGTGAAGTTGTCATCCTCCTTTTGGAATTCAACAGCATCCTGTTCATACATTGAAAACACCTTAATTTAGAACATTATAATGTTGATTTCAACCTTGCATATGTTCACTGCAGCTGTTTGTTTTCATATAAAACAATTTAGTAAATGTATTTCTATAACTGAAGAGACCGATGATATATTTTTGGTTTTATACATGCTTTTTTGTCGTAGTTTATAATCTACAAGCTACTGTGGTTGGGATCTTTAACTGGGTGACAAGCTATTTATCAGAACTTGAAGTTAATTTTTTCTTCTTCTGACTGAATGGCATTATTTAAAGCTACAGTGTGTAATTTTTAGCGACATCTAACGTCCAGACTGCAGACCGCAGCAACATGAACATCT
>NW_015153158.1:15582-16683 GCF_000732505.1 Cyprinodon variegatus | reverse complement strand
TAAAGTCGTTATATAACTTCTTAGATCAGGGGTGTCCAAACTTATGGCAAAGGGGGCCCGATGTGGTGTGTTAAAAATGTAGGGGGGGCGTCCTTGGCAGAAATTCTGCACATAAATCAGCCATATATTTATACAAATATTAGCAAGCTTTTCTGTATTTCACATTTGCTTTTTATTTTAATCTCAGCCATCTTTTGGTTCATATGAAACATGCATATTAGGCAAGTGAATATTTACTAAACTTTTTAACACTTAACTTTTTTGTAAAAGTTAAACAGAAGTAAAAGTACTTGAATGCAAATTACGTTTGAAACATTAAACAAAATTCGCCATGGCAGTTCAATATTTACAGAATTTTGAAATAAAACAACAGAGAAATGATCAAGTAATAACAAGTGCAGGGCTCACTGTAAATATGACATATTAGTAACTATAAATGTTGATTAGATTTTTAAAAGTTTATTATTCTGGAGTGCAAACTGACAACGTGTTTGAATGTATGACTGATTTTGATCTTACAAAACCAAATGTGTTCAGAGAGTAATTGTAAATGACAAATGACTGTCTGCATTAATGTGATGGGTGATACTGATACCATCTGTAATAATCCCAGAATTTATTTTTTCATGTCATCCACAGCAGCGCAAACAGAAGAGAATAAATCTGTTCCTCTCCTTTGGTTTTTCAGGCTCTTAAGGTCAAGCAGCTCTTCAGTAACGTTCATTTCGTTGTCCACTCCTCTCAAAAAAATAAGTAACTGTTCAGTGTCAGAGGCGTCTGTGCTTTCCTTGGAAGCTAGCGAAAAAAAGTCAACCTCCTTTCCTCTGAGTCCCAATTGTCTTTTGATGTCTGATGACACTTCTTCAATCCTGCGTGCCACAGTGTTACGTGCCAGGGCCACAGTGTTACGTGCCAGGGCCACAGTGTTACGTGCCAGAGCCACAGTGTTATGTGCCAGGGGCCACAGTGTTACGTGCCAGGGGCCACAGTGTTATGTGCCAGGGCCACAGTGTTACGTGCCAGGGCCACAGTGTTACGTGCCAGGGCCACAGTGTTACGTGCCAGGGGCCACAGTGTAACGTGCCAGGGCCACAGTGTTAC
>NW_015153158.1:10693-12754 GCF_000732505.1 Cyprinodon variegatus | reverse complement strand
TTGATAAATTCACCCTTGGTTAAAGCTTTGCAATGTTTTGCGATCAGCGCGGCTACCTCGTAACTAGCCTTTGTAGCGTTCTCATTTGACTCTCGGGCTCTTACAAAATATTGCTGCTGTGAGATGAAACTAGCTTCAAGTTGCTTCAGTTTCTGGCTGCGTTCCGTCCCTGTGATCTTGTCGTATATGTCAGCATGTCTGGTTTGGTAATGTCGCTCACATTAAACTCTTTAAAAACAGCCACTGTCTCTTTACAAATGAGGCAGACGCAGTTGTTGCGTATTTCAGTGAAGAAATAGTCTAATTTCCACCCATTCTTGAACCGTCAGCCCTCGCAGTCAACTTTTCTTTTTTTGTTTATTGTCGCCATTTTAGAAAATTGAGGGGAAAGAGTCACACGGGCTGCTGCCCTCTAGTGGGTAAATGAGGAACAGCATTTAGTGTATAAGCTACGCCATATGCAGGAAATAGTACTGCTGCCCAATGTATTAAATCTACGGGCCAGACGTTATTGATTTTATGACGGAGCTGCGGGCCGGATGAAAGTTGACCACGGGCCGCTTTTGGCCCCCGGGCCGGACTTTGGACATGTCTGTCTTAGATTATTACATATTATTGATTTCTATATGTAAAGGTCTTTGTGCTTCTAATTAAAACTTCATTGAAGCAAACAGAGAAAGCACAACACAATCAGTAAGATGGGCAAATAAATAGAATCATAAAGAAACTAAAAGCATGAGTCACTGCCCCCCTCCTGTAAACCCCCCCATCCTGAGAAATATTACCTCTATGACGTCACTTTGCTTTGAAATGTTTGCATTCTAACTTTGATTGATTAACAAACAATAACTAATGCTGCAGTGTTCTGGCATTGCTAAGGCAGGTAAGCTAACCAGGTTGTTTTAATGTAAATAGCATAACGCAGGTTCCGGGCGGGGCTTGTTGCCAGGGGCAGCTGACGGTGAGCGTTGCTAGGAGACGCCTGCTGCGTCTCCAAGCAAACTTTACATCAAACCAGATCATATCCGGGTCATTTAACTTGCCTGAGATCAGAAAAATAAAACAAAAACAGGATTATGAGCGTTTTTCTTTTTTTCCAATTACGATTTTATGCACAAACTGGGAAAACGGACAACAGCTCAGTTTCCGGTTTTTCATTTTGTTTGGAAAATAAATATTGAAAAAACGAGTGCATTTTTTTCCATTTTTAATTTTTGGTTTTAATTTGAAAAACAAAAGAACGAATGATCGACGGATTAAGATGTTTATTTACAGAAAGAGAAAGAGGAGGAGGAGGAGTTACACCGCGTGCGCAACTTCCGGTCTCTGATCAGGACAACATCCGGTTTCCTTCGATACCTGATCAGACCCGGATCACACAGCAGCAGGTAAGCCAAGCGAGGTGATCTGTCTCCATGGTAACCATTCATGTTCCGACATATCTAGTGGGTCCATTCCTCAGAACCTCCAGGTCCAGGTCCGGGGTCTGGGTCCAGGTCCGGGGTCCTGGTCCAGGTCCGGGTCCAGTGAATGGATGGACTGGGTGTTTGCAGACAGGTGGCTGATAGGTAGATAGAATATAATAGATAGAATATAACGGATAGAGTATAATGGATAGAATATGTAGAAGCAAAGTTTGGGGCCATAAACCTGAAGCACTGCTGGGAAAATCCCTCAGATAAACAAATAAACACTTTAGTTAAAGTATCACACTGATAACTGTACTGAAGTAAAATTAACAAAGTACTTGCTTTTAAAAATACTTCAGGTATTAAAGTAACTCTCTGAATGCACTGCAATGTAACCGTTATTAATGTTATTGAATGAACTAAATCATTTCTGTCCAAGTTCACAGCTGGGATTTTATTCTTATGGATCATTTTAAGGATGAGTGAAATATAAAGTGCAGAAAGACTGATTACATCTTTAAAAGACTTTAATTCAACAAAACAGCAGATTTCTACAACATCAAAGTGACTCTGACATGATTCAATTCTATACAGTTTATTTCTATAGCTCCAATTCACATCCTGTCATCTCAGGTCACTTTATAGATCCAGA
>NW_015153158.1:4906-6346 GCF_000732505.1 Cyprinodon variegatus | reverse complement strand
CCATGTTCCTTCATGTTCCATCCATGTTCCTTCATGTTCCATCCATGTTCCCATTGTTCCAGTCAGAGGTTCTGTCTGTAACTCATGTCCAGACTGTAGATTTTGACTATAGATTTTATCCTACCAAAGCCTCACAGGCCACCGTACCTCCTGGAAGTCAGGAAAGGCCACATCGGTTCTTGACGTTCCTGATGGATCATGGAACCATACGGTTCCTCTCTCCAGTGCCCGTGGGCTCTGTGCTGCTGTCGTGAGCAGCAGAGGATGTGCAGGGGCCCCTGCTGGCCCCTGGGAGCTCTCATCTCAGGTTGGGAGACAGTGTGCTGGTGACTGTAGAACCTGCAGGGGTTCTTGGATGGGTTCTGGTCCTGATTGGATCTGCTTGTTTTGTTTTGGGTCTGGAGGTTTTTCTGGGTCCTAACTCCGGCTGCCTGATGTCAGAAGGTTCCTTGGTTCTGCTAACTGGATCCAGGAATGTGTCCCAGAGGATTTCCATCTAAATGTTACATCAGATGTTTTCATGTCAGAGCGTGTTCTGCTGTGATCCCCATGAAAGGTTCTAGTTCTGGTTCCAGGAATGAATCTCAACCTTTCAGAAGTTCTTTGTTCTAATTGGTTCGATTGTCTCCAGAAGTTGGTGTCAGATGACCCCAGGCGACCAGTCAAGGATCTGCGGCGGTGATGTCGGGGGTGGAGCAGCGGTACAGTGACATCAGCCCTGTGACCCTACAGGTGGCCGGCGGGGTCGTGACCTCCAGGCTGTACTGCAAGGAAGTGGAGGGTTTGTCTCAGGCAGAGTCCTTCCTGGTGGAACTTTATCGCTGCAAACTGTGTCAGTTCACCTGCGGACTCAAGGCCACCATCAGCAGCCATGTCTTACTCCGCCACGACCCCCCAGACCTCCCATGCCTTAGCGGACCTGAAGGAGACGAGGTGGGCCGGGAGGGCTCCGAGCCAGAACTCCAGCGGATGGAGTCGCCGTACCAGCTGGATCTGAACGGAGAGGCTAAGCAGGGCGATGAAGATGAGGAGTTCCTGCTCTACAACATGCTGGACTCCATGAGCCCAGCCAGCTGCGACATGACCACCGAAGACGGGCTTCAGGTGGCCCACACCTGCGAGGTAACCACCCCATGTAAACCTTACCTGTCTGTGTCAAACACACCAGTGTTGCTGATGGTGACCCAGCGTTCAGGAAAACTGATCTGAGTCACCATTTAAGGAAGGTGGTTCCCTGATGGTTCCCAGATGAGTCCCACTGGTTCCCTGATGGTTCCCTGCGACTCCCATTAGAACCCTATTGGTTCCCAATGAGTCCCACTGGTTCCCTGATGGTTCCCTGCGACTCCCATTAGAACCCTATTGGTTCCCAATGAGTCCCACTGGTTCCCTGATGGTTCCCTGTGACTCCCATTAGAACCCTATTGGTTCCCGGATGAG
>NW_015153158.1:3433-4097 GCF_000732505.1 Cyprinodon variegatus | reverse complement strand
TAACCACCCCATGTAAACCTTACCTGTCTGTGTCAAACACACCAGTGTTGCTGATGGTGACCCAGCGTTCAGGAAAACTGATCTGAGTCACCATTTAAGGAAGGTGGTTCCCTGATGGTTCCCAGATGAGTCCCACTGGTTCCCTGATGGCTCCTGTAGAATCCCACTGGATCCCTGATGGTTCCTGTAGAATCCCACTGGATCCCTGATGGTTCCCGATTAGTCTCTTCTGGTTCCCTGATGGTTCCTGAGGAATCCTACTGGATACCTGATGGGTCCCATAGAGCCCACAGGTTCCCTTATGGTTGCTCTGGAATCCTACTGGATGCCTGATGGTTCCCGTAGAATCCCACTGGTTCCGTGATGGTTCCCGGTGAATCCCACTGGTTCTCTGATGGTTCCCGATTAGTCCCTTCTGGTTCCCGTAGAATCCCACTGGATCCCTCATGGTTCCTCAGGAATCCTACTGGATCCCTGATGGTTCCCGTAGAATCCCACAGGTTCCCTGATGGTTCCTGGTGAATCCCACTGGTTCCCTGATTGTTCCCGATTAGTCCCTTCTGGTTCCCGTGGAATCCCACTGGATCCCTGATTGTTCCCGATTAGTCTCCCTCTGGTTCCCTGATGGTTCCTGTAGGATACCACTGGTGCCTGATGGTTCCTG
>NW_015153158.1:0-532 GCF_000732505.1 Cyprinodon variegatus | reverse complement strand
GTAGGATACCACTGGTGCCTGATGGTTCCTGAGGAATCCCACTGGATCCCTGATGGTTCCCGATTAGTCTCTTCTCGTTCCCTGATGGTTCCTGTAGGATACCACTGGTGCCTGATGGTTCCTGAGGAATCCCACTGGATCCCTGATGGTTCCTGTAGAATCCCACTTGATCCCTGATGGTTCCTGATGAATCCCACTGGTTCCCTGATGGTTCCTGAGGAATCCCACTGGTTCCCTGATGGTTCCCGTGGAATCCCACTGGATCCCTGATGGCTCCAGATCAATCCCACTGGTTCCTTGATGGTTCCCGGTGAATCCCACTGGTTCCCTCATGGTTTTTCCCGAGGAATCCCTCTGGTTCCCCGATGGTTCCCGAGGAATCACACTGGTTCCCTCTGGTAATAGGTTCCCAATTACTCCATGTAGTTAGGCAAGGACCATCCCCAGTAGATACCTTATGGTTCCCAACTGGGTTGCTGACGGTATCAGAGGGGGTTCCTTACAATGTGTCAGTGGGTCCCTGATGGGATCC
>NW_015153157.1:14476-16778 GCF_000732505.1 Cyprinodon variegatus | reverse complement strand
AGCATCACTTTGGACAGATACGCCGCACAGGTTTAACCAGCAACCTCCTCCCCAAATCCCGCTCTCTCTGGTTGTGTCTGCGCAATTGCAGTAGTTCTAATCCGCACGTGATGCACAAATTATTGTACTGCCTACCTGCTCTCATTAGCATAAAAAAAACTCCACCTTGCAGAGTCTAAAATCCGGGATAATTTATCCGACTCGCGCGCATCCGTCAACAACTATCTATATCAGGGAGATTTAAGATTTCTGATTAATTAATAACAGATCCGATTATTAGATTTGTAACTTAACTAGATTTTTTTTTTCAGTACTTAATCACTTTCCAGGCAACATGTTAATATTTATTTTTATTCTAATTGAATGAAATGTCTGAGCATTAAGTGTTCAAGGTCAGGCAATTAAATAAATAATTTTATAATCAGTTTTACTTTCTGTTTTTGGAAAATATTCTACACGTTTGACCCAGGAGGGACTCATGGTATGATGGTATCAAAGGGTTACACAGGTCAAAAATGGTTGGAAACCGCTGACTGTGACAGAGCACTAGGGGGCGCCATTACTACACCATCAACCTTAGCAGCAGGTTCATTAGACTGTGAGTTAAAACCAGTCTCTAACACTCTCCTGATAAAGCAGACTCAGATTGTCCCTTTGCAGCTATATTCTCTATGATGTGTGATTGAAGGAAATGCTGCAATAACCAACCCAGCCTCTGTAATAATTTAATCAGATCTTATTTTGTAGTAATACAGTATAAACACAACAAATATTCCCTACTAAGTAACAGACATCTATTGGAAATAACAGTTATAGTTTATTCTAACTTCAGCCTCAATAAAACTGAATTTCACTCATTTGATCCTATTTTGCTTTCTGTATAAACAGGTTGTTTGTTATTTTCCTTCAATAGAAACACCTGGGTCAATTACCTGCACTATAAAACAACATCTGACATCAATTATTCATTATAATACCTGCTTTATCTTTTAAATATCATAGAAAAGCAGATGACTCACCAGCTTTGAGGGAAACTATGTTCTTCCTGATTCACTTTGACACACAGTCTGCTTTAGGTTTCCAGTAGGAAACAAAGACACCGCCTACTTTCAACTACAGCGAAAAACACTGGGGTTGAATTTCTGCTTCTGAATGTGACTGAACTTGTCATGTCGGTTTCTGATTGGATGTTCTGAGCTCAGACACTAACTACTAAAGGTCTACATGTTAAATTTGCTACGATTCTTGTTGTTCTGAAAGCTTCGTCTGCATAGAAACACAGGAGATAGACAGAAAAATGACAGATCTTCTTTCTCAATCCCTTAAAAAGTAATGGATATTAAAAACGTAATAATAATAATTATCAATTATCAATAGTTTTTTAATTCTGTAAAATAGTAAACTCCCAAAATAAAATAAGATAATAAAAAAATATAAGGGAAAATAAAAGCGATTTACTGAGTTCGTATAGAAGTTCATCATACTTCACACAGTAATGCACTATTTTTCATTTCTACGAAGGAGAAGCTCTGCTGTGTTAGTTCCTCCTTTCTAATAAGCATTACATAGATAAACTTCCTCTTTCACTAAACAAAAAACATCATCATAATTTCCCATCTTCAATCATGCAGCATAACTGTGGTTAGCAGTAAAATCAACAGCTCTGATCCAACCTTCAGAAAGATCTTGTGTTTCTGATACAGAAGCTGAAGTGTGGATCTTGTGCTCTGATGATACAGAACAACAATGGGGAGGGGTGGCCTTGTGGTTAGGGCATAGAGCTTGGAACCCTGAGGTTCTGAATTTGAGGCCCACTCCCACAAATTGCCCTGAGCAAGACTCTTACCCCCACACTGCTTCCTGGACTCCCCACAATGGCAGCCCGCTGCTCCCTAAGGGGATGAGTTAAATGCAGAGGTAGATTTCTCCAATGTAAGATCAATGAAGTTATTTCAATCTGGAAAACTCACAGAAAGAGAAAGATGCGATTAGAAGAGTTTTATTGATACAAGAATAGTTTGAACTTTGGCGCTCAGGCCTCGGCAGGAAACATAAACGCTGATTTATATTTTAATGCAGATAAACTGATGTATGAGAACATGGATATTTCCCCCGGGCCTGAAACTGGTGGTGGAGTTTAGATAGATGAAGTTTGGTTAATCCATAGAGGCTGGTATGCAAGGTGATGCTTGAGTTAGATGTCACTTGAATGAACAAAGTTTGCATAAACTGTCCATGAACTGTCCATGAAGAGCAAGCATGAAGCGACTGTGGAGAGAAAAAACTCCCCTTTGGGAAGAAA
>NW_015153157.1:8628-10220 GCF_000732505.1 Cyprinodon variegatus | reverse complement strand
TATGCTCAATATTGAAACGTGGTCTGTGCTACACACTGTGGATCTAGATACGGCCGAGGCGGCAAGGAAGCGGGGGCGAGTTTAGTCTGACGACGGAGGGACATGAGGGCCAAAAAGAGCGGAGATCCAGGTGGAAAAAGGGTCCCAGCGTTCTCGCGCACCTCGCTCTTCTAGCAGGTTAAACTTCAAGAGTTGTTTTCCGCAATTTCGGTTATAAAAACAAAACAAGCTGGACTCCTGTCTGCGGCACTGTTTGCGGTCAGCTACAATTTGGGAGAGGTGCAGCGGAGCGTCTCTCAAGGGGGCGGTGACGTCGACAATCTGGAGCCGAGGTATTGCATTGAACTTATTGCACTAATTAAGTGCAGTATTTTGCAGTATTTTTTGATGCAACTTTTCTACTTCTGTTATTTGCTGTTGTTTCTAAAAAAATGCGTAACAATATTACAGCTTTCATTGATTTATTTCAAACTTGAAACTTTGTTTAGCCTGTAAGGTGCAAAAAAAAAAAGAAGAATAATAAAAAAAAATGTAACTGATTAATCGATTAATCAAATCGAATCGTGGTGTATTCTTGAGTATCGAAAATAATCGAATCGTTGGGTCAGGAAATCGATACTGAATCGAATCGCCATGATGGATGTGATTTACACCCATAGTATCTATAGTTCTACTTAAGTAACAAATGTGAGTACTTTTGACACCCCTGATCAAATAAATACAACTCCTACAATATTGTAATAAATATTTACACTATATTTACTCCTATTAATATTTAGCAATAATTTTGTTTTTTGATATCAGATTTTAATTTGGGCCCAACATAAGGTATATCTTCATCCTACAACAAAATTAAACTCTACTACAGATGTGTTTATAATCTGAGATTAAGATAGATTACTGAAATAATGTTGTAGTGTTTTCTTCTGATGGTTCTTCATCAGTCTGCAGAGTGGATCATGGAGAGAGAGTATATCCCCCCTGTTTCCTACTTTGCCAATGCAAATTTTCCTTTCATTTAAATCATACTTAAATGACAAAGCTGCTCACAGATCTACACATTAATTTTATTTTCAGAGTTTCTTCTGAGTTTTTATTCCCTTTTATTTAATGTATTAGGTCAATATGTTATCGGGTCATATTTAGCACATTTATTACAGTTTTTGTAGCATCAAGCTGAGCTTCAGGCTTTTGTTAATAGCCTTTTGTAAAGGACTGATGAGTCTAAACTCAAAAAGGAGGCTCTGTGGGATTTTTTTTTCTAAACTCAGGTTTAACTGCAGCCTGTTGCTTAACAATTCAGTCTTAATTTCAGAAACACAGAAACATGAATGTTTCTGAAAGAAGCTTGAAGAGAAAACAGGAAACAAATGTGACATAATTCACCTGAAGCCTACATTTATTTCTGAACGACTTTTTATCAGTGTTGTTGTGGACTTTGGTTCATTAATGTGAAGTTGAGATGATCTGGTTTTATATAGAGATATAAACCAACATGTAACCAGAAGCAAAGGCTTCTTTTTCAGGAGGTGAAGGCAATGCCATGATTGCTTAATCTACACACATTGTAAAAATCCTTCTGCTGAAAGTCC
>NW_015153157.1:5978-7334 GCF_000732505.1 Cyprinodon variegatus | reverse complement strand
AGCGAGACATGCATCTGGCTGTTGTCAGGTTAACTGGGAGGAGGCCCAGGGGGAGAAACATAGTCCCTCCAGCGTGTCTTGGGAGTGCCTTAGGATTTCCCCGGAGGAGCTGGCCGAAGTGACTGGGGAGAGGGAGGACTGGGCCTCCCTACTGAAGCTGCTACCTCCGCGACCCGACCCCGGATAAGCGGAAGAAGAAGATGGATATAACGCAAACACTCATTGGTTAGCTAAAGGAAATCATCAGAAGCCAGCATGTGTTCTTCAAAGTGCAAACATGAATTGTCTATGCCATGCTACAATGCGGGATTCAGAAAAAGATGTTGAAATGTCTGAAAGGTCGGACACAGGCGAGAGTGTATCGGGAGATGGAGACCAACAAGACCTCCCTCATCCTTGGCCCTATCTCAAAGAATTTTTAGAAATAGTCAAAAACTGTAGCTTTCAATTCATGTAGTGGCATCTGGCTGTTTTTTTTTAAAGGTTACTTTATACTTTTATGCTTTGAGTAGTTTTGGAGCACATACTTTTTCACTTCTACTTGAGTAAAGAGGTCAAGTTGATACTTCGACTTTTACCAGACTGTTTTTGTCATGATGGGTTTCAAATATCTAGCCCACATGCAAAGAACCACTCAGAGGCACGGTTACAAAAACTCAGAGAGAGATACAAAACAGGTTAATCTCAGTTGGAGTGAATCCAGCAGTCTGGTGAACCGGAACCGGAAACTAGAGAAAGGTCTTTGATTGATCCTTGGGTCCAATTTGTGGGGGGGATTGTCCAGAGATGATGGTTAATTGCTGGAGGGCAGACTGGCAGACTAATGGTGGGTCCAGAGGAGCAGCGGAGCGGATTGTCACAGATCTTCTTGAGGTGGGCTTGAACGGATCTGGTGAAGGTTTTCCCTTGCTCAGAGAGAGACGAATAATTCCTTCCAAGGGTAGAAGGATCAGGCTTATCCAGAGGATCAGGAGGTAATCCTGCCGGAGAACACAAAGGAGACAAAAGGTAAAAATTCTTAGACTCAGAGAGACAAAAACTCAGAAGGTTAGACTCAGCTAATCTCAGAGAGGCTAGAGTACCCAACACTGGTAAACACTCTGGCGTCAAGGTGGTAACAGTCTGCTGCTCAAATACTCCTCTGGTGATGACCCAACGAGCCGCAGGTGTGGGTGGAAAACCGGAAGAGGCCCTCCAGGCCAACAGGGGAAAGGGTTCCATCTAGTGGATGGATGGAGAAACTAAAAAGGAAACAAAAACATTCCCCACAAACAGAACCCTAACAGTTTTTAAACTGCAGTATCTATTAGGGGTGTAAATAATAATCGTTTTGTATCGATGCATCGATCCAAAAGC
>NW_015153157.1:0-1332 GCF_000732505.1 Cyprinodon variegatus | reverse complement strand
AATGAATGTCTAAAACCTGGTTTTCAGCCGTGTTGTGGTGTCCTAGCTCACGCAAAGACAAGTTTCTACATCCTGGAGGCTCTACCTCTTCATGAAGTCCTTAGCTGAACAAAGTCACAGATCTCTGAAAAAAACATATTTTTATGACTTAGACATTAAAATCTAATCATGATGGATGCAGCTGACAGCATGTGAGTTTTGATGATGAGTTAATCTGCACCATGAACTAATTTTCAAGCCTTCTAAACTTCTATATAATATTTTTTCTCCTCTCATGCTTGACATTCATTTGAATGATTTTTTTGTGTGACCTCTGTTGGACTTTTTTTCACTGTGGAATTATTTGGTGCCACCCACAATGGCTGAGAAGGAGGCTTTCAGGATAATACTTCAAACAATGTAGACAGAGCTCTGCGCTCACTCTGACACCAAGCTGCAGCCACTTTAAAAATGCTTAGATGCTCTACAGATATCTATGTCCTCCATTGCAGAATAAATCACCCTAACTGAACAACGAGTAAATGAAACGAAGATAAGTTATTTAAAGCTTATCACAGCCTTGGAGCAGGAGAACTCTTAAGCTGTTTTGTTTAAACAGTAAAGAAGTGATGCTGCAGGTTTGTAGGCGAAACAAACAGTAAATGTTTTCACTGAACTAGGCAGGTTTATGCATTACAATAAAACCAGTGTTAACATAGATCTACGGCCCATTGCTCTTTTCTGAACTCTGTTTCAGCTGCAGTAGATCTTCTGTTAATTGAAATATTTCTCTATTCTAGAGTTACAGTCACAGTTGGAGTATTTTATAAAAATCTTGCAGACCAAAACCATTTCCTTATAAACTGTTTGTTTTCAGCAGACAGGTTGTGTTCTGCTGAAGTTGTCTAAGTGGTTCTTTATTTGCTAACATCAGCTTCTCTTCAGCAAAGCCCCAACCTGCAGCTGTTACTCTGTGAATAACATGAAGTTTATTCATCATCTGATAATCCTGACATTACAGCTGTAACACCAAACAACCTATTATTGTTTTTATCAGGTCATTTGTAAATCTGAATTTAATCCGCAATCAATGTGAGCAAAACAGCTATTGATGTTGTCATGGAAACACACCAGCATCTTAATACAGAAATGTCCTTCATTTCCTGCTAATTTTCTTTAGACACCAAAACAATGAAAGGTGATCTGCTTTGTTTCCATGGAGTCTGGTTCAAGTTCCTGCACTTGTTTTCGGTATAAAGCACATACTCTGATCTTAGGATTATAGGGATTTAGGAAATTTATGGCTCCAGGCAAAGACAGGCATAGGGCTCCTGAACTGAGAAGTCAACTCAT
>NW_015153156.1:13339-16794 GCF_000732505.1 Cyprinodon variegatus | reverse complement strand
CTCCTCTTGATTGAATCACAGCAGGATGCAACCGTGTGACTTTGCCTCATGACCTAATGATTGAATCACAGGTTAGCAGGATGCAGGTCACAAAAGTCTACGACCCTCTTGATTGATTCAGAGCACACAAATGTAGCATACTTTTATAATTATAACTCTAACAGTAGTGACTATCGACTCTCTTTTTTTCTATTGTGCCATGTTCTGGAGCTCAAGTCTCCTGTGTTGCCATTAACAGTGCTTCTGTGCTGTCCTTCAGCCTATCAATCGATCAGTCGATCGATATTGATAGCAAGTAAGTGCACATTACATGAATGAAAGAAGAGGAATACGACTGAGTTCTTTCTATATTGTGGTATTTTGAAACAACTTTCAAGAAGAGCCAGCACCATTACAGCCACCAAAAATTCTGCAGGACACTTTTTGGACAGCTCAGTGACAGAACTAGGGGGCTATTTTGTTATTAGGATATCTGAAAATGTAATTTGTACCAGTCAGAACTTCTGTAAATCCGCTAATATTGGCCTGTATTACATTAGCGGCCAGGTCTCTAATAATGGCCGGTCTCGCTGTCGGCAGAGGTAAATAATGGCCGGACTCGTATTCAGGCCGGTGCTATAATTAAAACCAACAATGTTCCTGGGCAGTCCTCAACAACTTGTGATAGTAACATACAAGTACCACAGGGGGGCAGTGTTTGCTAACGAATACAAGCCATTAGCATGGGAAGTCCCATCCTTAGCGCAGATCAATAGTGGCCTTACACAATTGTTCTGATCTGAAAGACAAACGTTATTACCGGTAGGTCTGGTGGTAACCAGGCAGCGTTAAAATGATATATTTTCGTTGGCCTTTGTTGTTCTGAATTTCCCTTGAAATATATGATACTGGTAGTCTACTTCCACTTAGCCTGCCTCAAATAAAAATTTGCTGTGATGGAAGAACATACATTTTTTTTAAACTTTGTTTCGCAAATCAGTTTAGCCCAGATTCTATTCTGTCTTTCTTTTTTTTTTTCGTATTGCTGTGCAGAAAAGTTCCAGCTTCTTGAAGATCTCTGAATAATGTTCTGTATACCGTTATGGTAACTGTACTTTTTCAATAAATGAACCTAGTATTTTATAGGTTCAAAGAGACACAAAATCTAGTTTTTATTAATTCCACTGGTAGTCAGTTTTGATCAAATAGAAATAGATGCCTGCCTCTAATTCTGGCCTCCTTCCAATAATTGGCCTGGAACAAGATGTACCTGAGTGAAATAAAGGTCCCATCCTATATTAGAGGATTTACGGTACGTTTCAGATATCTTGATTGTAATTGCGGATGTGTGACACTTTAAATATAGAATCAGGTGATGTCATTGATATCTCAAAGCTACAATTTCAGATATCTTAAATTATCACTCTTGATATTAAACATTTAGTTTGACTTTTTCTTTGATACCTTATTCATTTTTGGGTAATCGAAAGTCAAATTAAAAATTTTGATATGAGAGTCTGAAAATAAAATGTTGGCTTTTATTTTTAGGCCAATTCTCCCTGCCCTATAATCAACTGATTTGGAGCAGATGTGGACAGAAGGATCTAGAAGGGGACTTAGGGGAAAGGAGACTGGCATGGGGAGTATCAGAGTAAAGAAGAAATAAATAAGAACTCAAATACAACAAGAAAACCACTAAAATGACTCAAAATGGAAATTAAACCAATGACCTAGAAAACGCAGAATGACATAAATCAAAGTGTAACTGAAAACACCCCTGACCTCTCCTGCTTGTCGTGATTCTGCTCTTTCTGGGCTATTTGGTTCTGTTTTTTTTTTGAGTTGAAC
This sequence comes from Cyprinodon variegatus, assembly GCF_000732505.1. NCBI lineage: Eukaryota > Metazoa > Chordata > Actinopteri > Cyprinodontiformes > Cyprinodontidae > Cyprinodon > Cyprinodon variegatus. Next base: position 14,967 of record NW_015153156.1, on the reverse strand, counting down.
TTAATTCTAAGTGTAACTGAAAACTCAAAAACTTAAACTGAAGCAAAAAGCGCAGAAAGGGCAGAATCATGACAAGCAGAGGAGTCATGCAAAACATTCCCACAACAGTAATTAACAACAGAAGAACACATTCATTAAAATGTTTTACCCTCTCTTTATTTAGTAAAACAGCAGATTTGGTCAGATGCTACTTTTATTTCTTTACCTCTATCTGAGTAGATGGCTCAAACACTGAAGCAGAAAGAGATTAGCAATGTTATTTATCATCATATAAAGACTCATCATTCAGCAAAAAAATGTATCATATTTTGTTGTAACTATGCTGCCCCTTTACCAAAAGGCTGATAATAAATTGTTGACTTGTCTCCTTTTTTTATTTTTATTTTTTTTACAGATGTTGACTTTCAGCTTTTGCTGTCCGTCCTCGGTCTCAATAAAACAAAGTGTGGAGCTCCAGAGAAATCATCTGTTTTCTTTGAGAATGATCTTTAGAAGAAGAGGAAGGATAGCAACATTGATACTGCTGGTAAATGTATTTATAGTTGAGTGAATTAAATGAAATTAATAAAAATATTAATAAACAAACCAAACTCTGGATGTCCTGTGAAGTAGATTGAAGGTTTTTTTGTTTAAAATGTCTCATTTAGGCTAACATGTTTTGCTCCTGAATTAAGATTAAGGATCCTTTTGATATTTTTGTTAAATATATTTAAATTTATTATTTTAAAATTAATTTTAAAAAGTCTAAAAGTGTTGTCAAAGGTCTCCTGTTGCCATGGTTGAGTACATTCTTTCTTCATTCTTAATCTTTCATGTCCTTTTTTAAATTGTGGAATTGGAATTATTGGTTTTTGCTCAAAGAACTTTCCAGAAAATTTCAGTTCAGGGCCCTTGCCAGTGTATTTCAGCAAAATGGGCCATTATGCTAAAAAAAAAAATTAAAATAAAAAAAAAAGTCAGTTTACCCTGAAGATCCCCTTTGACTGACATCTGACACTGGTTAGACTGGAACTTTTAGAATGACAATGGAATCATTCTGATAGCCTGATTTTAATGAGCTTTATGCCGCAGTAACTGTGTTTTTAAACACATTTACCTCCATTGTTGCACATTTACATGTAGCTGTGAAGATTTGAAGCACCGTTACAACGGTCATCCCCACTTGATGCTGGCTACACTGAAACATTTAGAATTAAAACAGCATTAGCCAATACCCTGACTTTTAATGAGCACAACGGCCACGGAAACAGTTTTTTTTTTTTTACATTTACGCATACATGAGGTATAGGCGCTGTGAAAACCTCAACCACGCGCCATTAAGGCTGTCATTGCCCTGGCTCTCCAAGGTAGGCAGGTGGACCCGCTACAGGGCACGCTTAAAAAACAAAATCACTTTTTGGATCGCCTGGTATCTGCCCTTAAGGGAGGGTTACTGTCTGCTGCGTTGGGAATTTTGGTTCTGTTTAGTTTCCACTTTGGATTCTCAGTTAGGCTTGGAATTGTTATTCTGTTTTTAACTGCTAAGAATTATATAATCTTTGAACTACTTGTCAGTTTTACTATTCATGTTTGTTTGTTTTTCATTGATCTCCAGTCCGTTTTCCTATCCTCTAGTTTTCTCCTTGGTC
>NW_015153156.1:11768-12639 GCF_000732505.1 Cyprinodon variegatus | reverse complement strand
ATGTCATGTGACAGAGTACAGGATAGGGAATGAGTGCTGCCCATTGTGTCCTTCTGGTATGTTCCAGTTCATTCAAATTGTTTATTCAAATGTAGGTTGGTTCTGTAACAGTTAGTTCTTTATATAATCTACAAATTTATTTATTTAAGGCAGTGAATATTTTGTGTTTTTTCAACAGGGAGTCGGGTTGAAACAGACTGCACAGAGTTCAGAACTACATCCTGTCAGCTTTGCTCAGCTGGGACTTACGTGGACGAGCCAAATGGACTGAAGAGATGCCCTCCATGTTTTACCTGTGATTCAGGTACATTCATGTTTTCTTTTTCAACTTAGGTTCTCAAGTAGAGGCTGTTGGAAACTCCTTGTTTTTAAAGTTCCTTCACCTCCCACTCTAAAGGCTTTTTACCTTCTTTAAGGACTTAAAACAGATGTGTTCTGTACCTTTGAAAGTGAATTATTTAAATGATCCATTACTGTATTAGTGACCACCTCTATGCATCTTATATCATGTGTAATGATTTTAATGATGTTTTAATCCAGATGGACAAAATGTTCTGTCTCTCCACTAGTTTACTATGTTAGTCGAGGTTTTTTCCCTTAAGTTATTATCTGTTTGTGTTTTCAGAAGCTGGTCTGAAGGTAAAGAGAGAATGTGGACGGTATGCAGACACTGTCTGTGAACCAATGGAGGGATTCTTCTGTACAGACCCTAAACCAGGAGGCTGTGGAGCAGCACAGAGACACAGGAGCTGTAAACCAGGACAGTTCATCAGGAGGACAGGTTGGACATCCTCTGCTTTTAACATGACTGCTGACTTTATATTTATAGTCAGACGATAAAGAAAGATAAACTGAGTTACATGTTTATTAT
>NW_015153156.1:0-11604 GCF_000732505.1 Cyprinodon variegatus | reverse complement strand
ACCTTAAACACAGCAGGATGTTCAGCAGAGCATTAACCTGGATGCATGTTTCTGTTACTGCAGATGTGAAAAACAAAACCTTCAGCTGATAAAAGCAGGAAATACTTCAACTGATGCTGAATGTGGAGAAAAGAAAAACATCACAGGAATAGTGATCGGTGGGGTGATGATAGTTTTAGGTCTGTCAGTGACTATTGTTGTTTTTAGTTTTCTCTTGAAATATCAACAAAAGAGACTATTAGGTAAGATAGAAAGACTGCCATAGAATATTTCTACAGATAATTAAATTTTTTATTTACTGTTTTAATATCTGTTACATTTGACTTTTCACAGATATTTGCAGAAAAAAACAAAAATCCCAAAGGGTATGTAGGTTTATTAACTGAACAGATGTTGATAGAAATATTCAGTTTCTTGAAGAAATCACTGACTTTTCTTCTACATAATAGGATCAAGCACAAGAAGCAGAACAACATGCCCTGAACTCCTAACCAGGTAAGATAGAAAACTGTTCTTTACTTGATTATTATGGGATGGATTGTTTTTCCTGTCAGTGATCTGGAAGGCTGACATTTTCTCTGAGGAATAAAATAAAACTGATGTAATAATTAAAGGACTGTGAGCTGCTGGATGTCTCCATCCATCTCTAATTGATTCATTAACTTCTCTCATTTTCTCTTCAGTGAACTGAAGACTAGGACCAAACCATCGGCTGAACATCTGGTTACTGTAGATTAAATCAGTTTCAGTTTCTGGATCAAACCAAGCTGGATTCTGAGACGTTTGATTCTACAGTGATCAGAAAGAACGACTGAAACTTTCTGCTCCTCCAGAGTCACTGATCCTCTGCACACAACTTAACCGTGGGCGTAGGTTTGCATAGGGACCATAGGGACATGTCCCTACCAAACTTTTGGACCAACCTATTTGTCCCTACCAATAATTCGGTTTGAATAACATGTTTATAATTTAAAATTCAGCGTGGTGGATCACACACAGCCAATTCTTTTTCTCTCGCAGCTCCGCAGCTTAGTAGCTGCTGCTGCCGCTCCATCTAAGTCCTGTCCCTTAAATAAGTAACCGTGCTGTTTAGCTCCACTCTCACTGGTTGTTCGGCCTCAAGTTCCGCCTTCTCTCTTCCCGATTGGCTGTTTTCTAGCCCGTATGCGTGTGTTGGTGCTTGGAGCACGAAATGAGAATTTTATTCACGCTAGTTACTTCAAATAATATTAGGCTACGATACCAGTCCTAATGAAAAAACTTTATTCTATCTACACTAAAACAGACGAAAGCTGCTGATTGCTGATTCTTAGCCACAGTAAACTGAAAAAGAAAATAAGAGGGTTTCCCTTTTAACAATAATTCACTGAAGTTACTGTTCTCGTTTTATGACGACCCTTTGAGGCAGTTCAGCTATAAATAACAGGTGTTATTTCTTTTATAGAGTATAACAACACGAGATGGCGCCTAAACATCTGATATTTTTTGTTTAGAAAGCATAATTACAGTTCTACATATATAATATGTCTTTGACTATTTCTACTTTTAAAAATAGGATAAAGCCAATAACCAGTGATGGGACTAACGGCATTGAAAGTAACGGCATTACTAACGCTGTTACCTTTCTTTAGTAACGAGTAATCTAACTAATTACTTTGACTGTAACTATAACGCAGTTACCATTGCAGACACCCCGTTACTGCGCGTTACTCAGGTCGCACAATGAACCTTTTTTCATGATAGGACTCGTGCGCAGCTGCGTGAAGCTGACACCCCACCCACGTCAAAAAACTCTGCAAATAGACTGAATGGTTAGTGCAACGTTAGTGCAGATTTGTGCAGAAAAAAATATTGTTTGTGCTACTTTTGTTTAAGAGATATTAAAGATTATTTTTAGGTCATCCAGAGGTGCGCGCCTTGTCATGGGAGAGGGGAGGATGAGAATGGCTGATGTATAGTGAGATTCCATATGTCAGTTGGGTAGGTGGGTGTTTCCGCTGGTGGGTGTTAATGTACAGCACACACCGAGAGATGGAGAGTCAGGAGGACTCCAGCAGCAAAACAGCGTTTTCCTGATGGAAATACCGGTGCATCTTCCTCTGCATCTCCGCACAGCGCAGGCGGCGAGAGTCACCGCGCAAGTGACAGGAAACGCGCATGCTCGCTGAAGGCGCGCAACAGTCGCCCTGTGCTCGCGCCACAGGAGAACTATGGAGAGCGTGAACGATCAAAAGTTAGCCTGTATGAAGAAAGGGAGAAAGATGGATGGATGGATGGATACTCTGACTTTTCAACCTACTGTATTTTTTATTTTAAACGTTATTTGATGGCCTTTGTGGCCGGGATGGAGATCCATATTTTATGTCACACAGAGTATAGATCTAGATAGATAGATGGATAGATAGCTGTTTTTATTTTTGGATATTATTACATTATGGACAAGATGGTGTTATATTTTCTTTTAATAATTGTTAAGAGTGATTTTATATTGGAATAAATTTAGTCTCATTCTTAGTGTTGTTTTTTTTTTGTAGATGATGCCACTAAATGTATATACAATAAATGTATTTGCGTCCCTTGAATGTGTTATTTTGCGTTGTTTCATGATACAGAGAGAGCATTTAAAAAAAATAAGAGTGTTTAACCTGTTTACCTCTGCACAATTATATATCTTCCAAAGAAAATAAAGGATAAATTCACATATAACGGGCATATTTAGACTATATTTGGTTAAGTTAGCACATATTTAACTACTGTTTTAATCACTGGTAAGTTTAAATGCAAACCTTTTCAAAGTGGAAAAAAGTCGTAATTCCAGATTCATCAGAGCCAGTGATGCTTCAAACATTGATAAATAGCATCTAGTGTGTAGTGCTAATAAAATGAGTATACATGTGAAAGAAATGCTGCTTTTCTCTTTAAACCAAATGCACCCTGATGCTCACGTCAAGCATAAAAAAGCATGCATGTTTTTGCATAGGTAAAATGACATTAATGAAACTTTGGAGCAATAGTGTCCCTACCAAAGTGGAAATCAAAGCTACGCCCTTGAACTTAACCTTGTTAGAAATGTGTATTTAATAAATATGAACTGTTTGATTTCAGAGGGCAAATATTTTATAACCAATGTTTTTAAATTTAACTCAGTTCTTATCTGAAGTACATTTTTGAACAGAGCACTTTAACAGAACTGCATCAGCTCTTTGACTGAAAACCAGAATGATTAATGGAGGAAACCTTCAGTAAATCAATAACTTTATATGTAATGAAATTGTCTTTTTTCCTCAGTTTTCAGATATTAACTGCCTTTGTACAGATTTCTATGCAAGCAACTGGACAGTTTTTTTTTCAGTTATGTATTTTTATAAATGAATAAACATCGGGTTAGGTTGGACACAGTTTGCACAGAACAAATGTCAATATTTTCTAGTATTTTTAGCATTTTCTCTGTAACGTGTCGCAAAGACAGATGTTCACCACATGGAAGATCTTAAAAAGGAAAATCCCAAAGAATAAAGAAAAACAGGCAAGAACTGGGACTGGTTGTTATCTTTTCCACTTTTCCTAACCGTTATTTTTTTTTTTTTATCTTTTTTGTACAAACCAAAAGTCTTAGGAGACAGATATAATGTGGTTGTCAACATGAGGGTGGAGGTTGGTTGAGGACCCTAATGCAGAGATGAGGGAGGCATAAATGAGTTCTGTAGTTTTAATCAAAATGCTAAAGGCAACAGAAGCAAAGTCTAAAAACAAAACACCGAAAACCAAAAATCCAGGAGACGTCATGGAAAACACACATGGGAGCAAAGAAACAACATGGAGCCAGCACTGAGGATCTGCACAGGGAGAGTATATATGGGAGACAGAACAAAGACGAAAAATCAGCTGATATGGAGCAGGTGTGGATGGAAGTGACTAGAAGGGAGCTAGGGGAGAGGAGAAAGGCAAAATGGGGCAACAGAGAATAACTAAAGACTGCTTGAATATAACACAAAATGAAAAACCAAAATCAACAAAACACAATTACTTAGATAACTAAAAAACCAAAAAGGGGAAAACCATAACAGCAATAGAAGGATTGAGGACTCGTCTGAGAAAAATATAAAAGTATAATAAGTCCACAAAACTACCAGAAACTACTGATGAACATTACTAAATGTTCCAAGAACATCTGGCTCTGTGGAAACAAGGCTTCAGTGGCTGTAAGGTGAGGGACGATGTTCAGCTGGACTCCATAGATCTGCTTGTTAATGAGATGATATGAATCAGCTGAAACAGTTTGGTAACCATTTATTGTTCTGTGGTGAGGGAGTTAATAACCAGAACCATTCCTGTAACCATTGCTCTGGGCGGGTGGTGCCTGTAGATGTTGTGACCTTCAATTAGAAACTAATTTCTCAGCTGAGAGTTAGAGAATAATCCTGGACCTGATGTGGTTCCTATGGTCAATGCTCTGCTTCTCAGGCTAAACCTTCAGTTTTCTACATCTCTATTGAGAAGATCAGTTTGTGTTTTGGAATAAGAAAATATTTCTACTTAATTTGTAAAGAACTGATGTAACATGTAGTTATTATTTCCTTGTTTTTCTGGCTCAGTTCTTGAAAATCTAGAGAACAGCATCTGACATTGGTGACCTAATCAGTAAGCCAACAATGTGAGTTCCATATGTAACTACGGTTCTATGAATCCTGGATGACTGCCAGAGGCAGAGCTTCAAGCCCTGAATGAGTACTTTTACACTTGCGCAGGTCAAGAATTAGTGCCAACAAAGTCCCCTGTGACCTACCGCTGATCGATGTAAGTCTATATAACCATGTGACACCAGGAGTTCAGTCCCTACATCTTCTTGCGTGCCCAGTGAAACCGAGGGAAGTCGAGCGAAACCAATGCTTTTCTAATCATCCATCATTCATAGAACCGTAGTCACATAAGTAACACATTCTATTTCATCCATAATGACCACCAGAAGCGCACCGCCTCTGGTGGTCATTATGGATACTGAAAAACGTATGCCAAATGAAACCCCAGGGATGCAAAGCAAAAACCATCAACCTAGAACCTGGCATCAGCAGCAGCACCTACCTCAACAGGACGCACGAGGGATTGCTGCAGGACGCCCGGTAGAGCATGAGGTGTGGTCATGTTCACCTAATAAAGCCTGTTGAAGGTGCTTGGCGCTGACCAGGAGGAAGCTTCCCTAAATTGATTGTAGCTACATTGATTGAGTGCAATGTAGGAATGAAACATCTTATTTTATAGTTACACCCAATATCTGATTGCCGGTACTCACATGCTATTTTGTTAATGGTTAGGTTTAGGGTTAGGGCATTGAATGGGTTGAAAATGACAGAAAATCAATGGAAGTCAATGGGAGTCAACACATGGTCCTCACTACGATGGCAGAACGAGTTGGGCGTGTGTGTGTGTATCATAATCAAGTGATACATTATCACTATTTAAGAAAGAGGGACCAATTCAGAAATTCTTAGCCAATGTAATAATGTTAATTTGTAATGAGTCAGACTATTACATCATATTCATTCATTTAACTTTTTTAGTATGTTTCCATAGTGACATACAATATTAAAATAATGTTTTCTTACATTTAGAAGCCAATATTGCATTAATACATAATGCACCAGATTACATAAGTATTACAACCTATAATTAAAACCTTTTAAATGTAGGAAATAAAATGTTTATAGCAGAGGTAATACCACTTTATGACAATGTCTTAAATTTGTTGACCTAGAATGATAACTTAATGTACTTTTTTCTTTTAACCTTTCAGAAATAAAATGAAACAGTTCACTATAAATTGATTGATTTTACTGTGTTTATTGACAGACAGACAAATCAAGCAAGCAATCCCAGTCACCTTCGCTTGAAATAATCTATGAAGAAATCTCGGATTCTTCATTTGAAGCTGCTGGAACCCATCTTCAAGAAGCTGCAGACAATCCAGAAGCTGAGGATGATTGTTTAATTCTATCCAACACTCAAGATGCAGATGAAGCTCTTCAGTTTCCTCCAGTCATGGCTATTAATGTATCTGATGAAGATCTTAAAATTCAATTTGGGTCAGTTTCCAGTCATGATGAAGAGAGTCTAGACTGCACCCTTCCTTGGAACCAAGATGACATTAACTCCTCTCAGGTAAATATAAAACAACTTTCAAAACTAAGTTTTGTCTCTGTATGTCTCTTTCTTTATTTTGTGTCGTATAGATGAAATCAGTAGCCATTTAAAACTAAACAATATAGATAGAAGAAAAGAATTCAGTTTTTAAATTTAATTTATGTTCAATCCAGACATCCCAGGTTCCAAAAACTCATTTCAGGGAGATATTGATCCTCGGTCAGAGGGAATATGTCAACTCCATCGGTGCAGCTCAGAAGGTTTATTAATGGGATAGAAGCAGGTACATTGGAGATGATGGTACAGATGATGAAGTTTATATTTGCTTTTTTAGGGATATGTATATGGATGTGTGGTTATCTGAAACAGAATAAACAATAAAGATACATATTTATAGCCATGCAGGCAAAACGAGTGCATATTTGCATTATTCCCCAAGCCATTGCCCCCCCTCAACTCCGACCTGCACTGTCGGTCACTTTACACCTGTTTTGCACTACCCCCCCCCCCCCACAATCTGTGCCAGTACTGTTTACATTTCCTTTTCACTGTTTACATTTCCTTTTAATATATTTATACATTTTTTATATATTTTTTTTATTTTTATTTTTATTTCACGGTAGCTGTTATGGAAGTCCCAAATCTCATTGTATCTGTCGCAGAATATAATGACAATAAAGGCTTTTTGACTTTGACTTTTGATATAGATAAATGCAGGATGAAATTAACTTGTAATACCAAAGAAATCCACTGGAGGGCGCCATAACATCACACAGGCATTATTTGTCGAACGTAATAAACATTTAACTGACAGAACCGTCGGAAAATATGAAATGAACGGCAATGCCCTCATTTACTAATGAAATGGCAATAAATCTAGCAAAGTGTAACAAAGAACTTAAGTTATTATAAATATACTCTTGCATTGTCAGTAACCAGAGAAACTAAAGGACAATTTAACCTCCTGGGATAAGACTGACAGAAAAACACAATATCGGACTTAAAATGTAAACTTACATCGTAAAAAACGCACACAGGTTTCATACACACTGGATTAAAGACGGTTTAATGGTGGATGCTATTTTGTGCCACCGAACCACCCAGAAGCATGGGAAACACAACTTGCTCAGCTGCGTGAAATTAGAACTACAAAATGAAGAGATGCATCATGGGTAATGCGGTACTAAACAAACGGACGGACTTTTAACATTGACAGCCCTACAAACCAAAAGCTTGATTCAAAACAATGATTTAGTTAATCACATTGGTTTGATGTTCAGTTTCTGTATTAAAAACTGCAATTTTAAGTTAAATTATTTTCAGAAATTCATGTTTTACCATTTTCAAAAGGAGAAATTTACTTTCCCAGTTTTTGAATCTAATTCTAAAACTGATTTCATCTCTGTATTTTTTTTATACCACAGAACCCGATAAAGGGTTAGATATTGACAAAATAATGTCAGTTCTTTTGTTTAATAGGTGATGATAACTTTCAGTTTTGTTCAGAAGATTTTCATATCCAAAGTAACATTTTGAATATGTGAACAAATAAACACACAAATGTTCAACTTGCCACTGAGTTTGTTTTTGAATAAAGGTCAGGTTTCTGAATAAACTCAGAAAAAAGGAACTATATTTGCCTTATTGAATAGGCAAGGCCATAGCAGTCATTTCTAAAAGAAAGAAACACAATCTTCTAAGATACAAATTGTTTACAAAGATACTGAACAAACATTTGTAAGTCACTACAACTTATAGACTAGTTCTAATACTAGTTCTCAAATGCAAGTACAGATCTATTGCTTGGAAACCATCAGATGGGAGCTGCAAATGTGACTCATCCATCAGAAAGTTGCAGAGATTGTTGTCTGTGTCACATGGTGTTGCTTGTCGAAATGTAAGGTTTGTAGTGCAGAGTTGTACATCATCACTGTTTACTGGGGAAATGTAATCTCTGGTTGAATAGAGGTCTGGAAACATGTACATAATTTAGGGTCGGCCACTTGGTACTCTGTCATGTTTTGATGGTCGAATAATATGTGAATCCCACACAGCGTTCATCTCATCCAACTCATCCTGATAAAACCATGTAAACAGAGTCAAGTTAGTTATGACATTTCAAAATGTGTCCTTATACTTTTCATTTTAGTAAGAGAGATTAAACAGGGTTGGTCATAACTTAGAAAAGAAATGATAAGAATAACACGATTTCCCAGTACATGGACATCAACAGTCTCATTTTTAAACCAATAGGAATAAAATGCACTATTGCATAATGCCAGGCAACCATAAAAATAATACATATATTAAGGAAGTTGCCTAAAAAAAAGTTGCTGCAATATTGGGAAAAGGCACGAGCAATCAGTCAGGAACTTGTTGGTGGTCTAAACTCAGGCAAGTGGATTTTAGCTTGAGCTGCAGTTTTCCGCTTGATCCTAGATCTTAACGAATGTCTGTGTACTGTAGCGTACATGGACGTAATTATGGGGGGGGGGGGGGGGGGGGGGGGGGGGGGGGGACGACATGTCCCCTGCACTTTTTCAAACGTCTGTTTTGGTCCCCTGCACTTTTTACTGTCCAAAAACAATGTTATGCTCCGGTACACCAACACTCGTCGAGCACCAGGACCAAGCAGAAAACCACACCTCAAGCTGAAGCCTGCTTCCCTGAGTTTAAACAGCCCACAGGTTTCTGATTGGCCCACTGTGTTTTCTTGTCTGTCACTGCTTTCAGTTCGGAGAAGCCCCCTTTACACACATCTGATGCACCCCTGATTTGGGTCTTTGATTGGAAGGTCAAACATGCTGAAGTTAGTTATATTTTTAAAAAATTCTTGTATCTCCACCCCAACCCTCCCACCCCCCACACACACTTCTGAAATCAAAATGTCGTCCGTGGTAGTATAACATTGTTTTTGGACAGTAAAACGTTCAGGGGACCAAAACAGACGTTTGAAAAAGTGCAGTGGGACATGTAACCCCCCCCCCCCAAAAAAAAATTTAATAAAAAATGTAATCCATGTACGCTGTTTGATCCCTGTTTTATGTACTTCTTTCTTATCAAATGGGCTGTTCAGAATTAACCCGCTGATTCAAATCAGTTTTGACATCTTGCACTATTACTGTGGAAATAATGCGTAGCAAGCTGGAACGTTTCTTTATGTAAAATAACCAAGATAACTCTGAGTCTTACCCGTATAATGCCCAGGAAGGAGAACTTTGCCTCATCTGTTCCTGTTTGGCTGTGACTCCATCCTGGAGAGAAATATCAGCTGTACTGCTGCCATCAACACCCTTGTTTATAGATGCTGGAGATCGGCCTGTTTTCCAGTTGTAGTCCTGTTTCTCTGACTGTGACTAACTGGATGTGCTCTCTTCATCCTCTGACATGGGAGCTGGCTCTGAGCTCGTCTGCCTGGCTGCGTGTTTCCTGGACGGGGCCGCCTTTTACAGCTGCTTTTTGTATGTCTGCTTCTGTCTCCTTGAACCCCAGTGGGCCTCAACAGATGGCCGCTCACACTGAGCCTGGTTCTGCTGGAGGTTTCTTCCTGTTAAAAGGGAGTTTTTCCTCTCCACTGTCGCTACAAGCATGCTTAGTGTGAGGGATTGCTGAAGAGTCAATGAGTCGATGCAATTCAACTGGTTTTCTTAGATAGAAAACTGTGAATCAATCTGACTGGATGATCTGGTTGAACTGTAAAGTGCCTTAAGATGACATGTGTTGTGAATTGGCGCTATATAAATAAACTGAATTGAATTGAAAAAGGCTTCTGTCCAAATATCCACCTTTCTACAAACCACGATTCTTAAGATCAACCAACAGAGAAATATAGAACTCCACTGACTCCCTCCTGAGGAAACCCCACCAGCTTTCAATTCTCTGGTTTGATGTGCTTGCCCCCTCCATGTAGCTGTCAATGTCAGAGTCATCCTGTATATTTGGCCTCAGAAAATGTTGGAAGTCACTCTGACATTCTCCGTGCCCCTGTCACCTCTCACAATCCTTGGGCAGCAGTCTATTTTCTTAACTGCATCCATGAAGTAGCCTCCAATAATCTTTGGGTCACTGCTGGTGCTGAAAGCATTCATCCATATGGTTTTCCTAGAAAATCCATCAATACAGCCATTTCCAAATGGTTTCAGTTTGTCATAGGAGTCTAAATGCCTGATGTAATTCAGCCCCTTTGCAAAGTAGCTGCGGCGATGAAGACGTCTGGTTCTCCTAAGTTCCACACCTCTTGGATCAAGTTCTTTTAATATAACATGGACCTCTTCTTTTTTTTACCTTTAATCCATTCTCTAGACATTTGGTAAACATCCATCTATATCCGTTCAGTTGACCAGTAGTTTGGAGCTGTGTTTGAATAAATTCCACAGCATATTCAAGGTTTGTGTATCCTTTACGCCGAAATAGTACGCAGGAATTCAGGATATATTTTATGTGACGTTCAGACACAACATAACTGTGACGTCTTGCAAGCAGTGCAGCGATGTCTTTGTATGGTAGCCCAAACTGAAAATATAGCTCAATGATTTCATCTACATCCATTCTAATGAACACGGTTGTCTGAAATACTCGTGCGATAATGCAGAAAGTATCAGGCGCGCACGAGAAACTAAGTGGCGCGCATGAGAAATAATTAGTTTTTTTTATTTCTCTTCAGTGTCCTTTTAGGGGCTCCGTAAAAAGGTGATTACTGCTTTTTTTTTTTTTTTTTTTTTTTACTTGCACAATTTATTATCTGCATGAAATAGTTTTTCTTCTTTTAGAGCAGGGGTCGGCAACCAGCGGCTCCGGAGCCACTGGGGCAAATGAAGCGAATCATTTGCGTTCATTATCAATGCGGAAGGATTGCCTGCATTTTTGCTTTGCAATGAGAGGTTGTCAAAAAATAAAAATCTGGAAAGTCATTTCCATGGAAGGCATGCTAAATACGCAGCCGACCACCAAGCTGGGAGGGAGAGAAAAAGTGTGATTGCAGAACTTCTGGATAAATGAGAGGAGAGCAAATATGTGGATTGCATCTCCAAACTCCACTACTGCTGCTAGTTTTGTTGCAAGGATGGAAAACCGTCCACAGATCGAACAGGTAGCGTTCTGATGCAGGGATGGGAACTTTCTTCTATTTTTTCCCCAAATCCTAAAAACATAAATCACACCAAGGAACGATGGTGACGGAGGATATGAGATCTCAGAGGTAGGGAGCAATAATCTGATGGAGGTCAACTGCTCCCAACAGAAACACGTTCACCATAGAAGGATTCCTTTATTGTGTTTCTATAATTTCACCAATACAACAGATTTATGTCTTGTTTTTTTTTAAACAATTGGGTTGCCGACCCGTTTTAGAGGGTTTATCTGCTGGTATACCGACATACAGGTGCTGGTCATAAAATTAGAATATCATGAAAAAGTAGATTGATTTCAGTAATTCCATTTAAAAAGTGAAACTTGTATATTATATTC
>NW_015153155.1:6846-16796 GCF_000732505.1 Cyprinodon variegatus | reverse complement strand
AGATCTGCGGGAGTTTACGGGGGTTTACGGGGACGAAAATCTCACTTTTCATGCAGTGGTATACACCTCAAGTTTAAAAAAGAAAAGAAAGAAAACCCCCTTTTAACAGGGAGAAACCTCTAGAAGAACCTCACTCAGTGTGAGCGGCCATCTGCCGAGGCTGACTGGGGTTCAAGGAGACAGAAGCAGAGATACTAAAGGCAACTATCAACCAGCTCTAAGGCGGCCCCGTCCAGGAAACATACAGCCAGGCAGATGATCTCCAAGCCAGATCACATGTCAGAGGATTAAATAAAGTACATACATGTGACAAGGACGATTTTAAATTCTATTCAGAATTTAACAGGAAGCCAATGAAGAGAAGCCAGGATAGAAGAGATATATGATCTCTCTTTTTAACACTAGATGTCCCGGAGAGTTCCAGTTTTCCTGCAAGGCCCCCTCCCCTCTTCAAGTTTGTGTATTCACTCTACCTTGCTAACTGTCCTTGTTGTAATGCAAATAACCTGTGATGTGACCAGCCCTTCTACAGGAGACTGGATAAGGATGAAACAAACTGGCATCAGAACAAGAGCATGCTCCAAAGACTTTTCATTACCTGCCCCTGCAACATCAGACCTTTTTGCAGGAATATCTTGATAAGTCATATCTAAATCTTTTATTTAGGCAAACCTATTGAACAACCAGGTATCATATGGGTCCTAATTCCTGAGCTTAGAACAGGTAATAACCATGCTTTTCCAACAAGGCAAGGCAGAGCCTATTTATATTGTCCATTCACCAACAGACTCATTTGTATTGTTGCAAAGCTCACTATGTGAAAGAAAGAACAACCTAGAGAATAATTGTATCTTGTCTTGTCTCGCCTTTTCACGTCATTCAACATTTCAGCTTAGAAAATGACAAACACTATGATTTCAGTATTGGAGTAACATTTATTTCACCCAAGGAAAAGCACTACATATAAAGCTACAATTTTCCCATTTAGCAGTTTTTACAGACCCAAGGTGAGTCCTTCCTGCATTTGCGACAGGTATACTTTGTGCAGTGCACACAGCGCTCAGTGCTGTGGTTCCTGTTGCAGAGATTGCACACCTGGCCTGCTTATAATAACAATGAAAAAATCTGAAAAAATAGTTTAGCACATATTCCCAAAGTCAGAGTTGTAGTATGAACTAGATGAGGTTATCTATGTGTGCTACAAGTTTTGTGGCACTACAATGATCTACAGTGTAATTATTGCCTATTATATGCTTATAATAACAATGAATAAATCTCCATAAATACAGTTTGGCCCATCTTCCCAAAGTAAGAAAAAAAAAGAATGTTAGAACTGTAAATATACAGTCATATGTTTATATAACCATTTTTAATGTATTTCTTTCTGTTTTCAAGGTTGCACTTTAAAATATGAAATTGTCTAGAGCTGTTCTAAATGAAATTTCTTTTTGTTTACACTTGTGTATACAAAATGACAAAATAAATCTGTCTAAGTCATAAGTAATTCTTGGCTTTTTATATGCTTATAACAATGGAAAAAAAAAGAGTTTAGCACATTTTCCCAAACTAACAGTTGTAGTGTGAACTAGATGAGGTTATCTATGTTTAGAGGCACTACAATGATCTATAGTGTAATTATTGGCTATTATATGTTTATAATAAAAAAGACTAAATCTCCAAAAATCAGTTTGGCCTATCTTCCCAAAGTAAGAGTTGTAGTATGATCCAGATGAAGTTTTCTGTTTATCCTACAAGTTTGAAGGCAGTACAGTGATCTATAGTGTAGTCATTGCTCATTTTATACTTATTCTAATAATAGAATAGAGGTGCCATTTGTCATTTAGGCTTTTGGAAAGTCCTCAGAGATGTATTATTTTTAAATCCAATAAATGTGATAATCCACCACTCCTTGGTGACGCTTTTGAATATTTCTCTCTGATTATTTTGCGACTTGCAGACGGAGCATTTTTGGAGCAGTGTGCTCTCCATAGGATCAAATGTAATTCTCTCTGCGCGATAGAAGACTCGTTTTTAGGAAACTATGGTTGTAGCTCACTGTCTGCCTTGCTCTGGTGTCTGTTTTGTAGAATAAATCATCCGCCGAGTTATTAATCCAGAAAAGCCGAATCTGTAAATATTTTTGCCAACTTTACTGCAGTCTCGCGATGCTGGCTGCGTGTCTGCAGCGGAAGAGAGATCGCCTGAGTTATATTTCCCCCCAAATAAATAACGGTCATTATTGTATAAATGGTCATTGTTGTATAAATATTGTTGCTTTCTACAGCTTTCCAGCTCATGCAGCTATTTTTATTGTACAGATCAGTTATTGTCTGATCGCTGCGCGGCTGACTGCACTGAAATCATTGCGGTGTTGGTGACACTGATGATGTAGATCTAGTTATATTTAATTACAAATATGATTTTTTCCCCCCTGCTCTCAGGTAAAACACTCAAATAGAGATACTTTAGCTGAAACCGAAACTGAAGGGGGTGGATTTTTTCTCCAGCCACAGCGCTAATGGGGCATTTACATCTGAAAAGGGATTCATGAGTTGATAAGTACCGCAGGGGGACTGGAGACTGACGAAAATTTCGTATCTCTGGGACTTTTAGTGTTAATTTTCATCAGAACTCTGGCTGCAGCATTTTGGATCAGCTGAAGTCTTTTAGCTACAGCTTGTGGACTTCCTGATAGTAAAGAATTACAATAGTCCAGCCTTGAATTAACAAATGGACTAGTTTCTCAGCATCACCCCTGGACAGGCTATTTCTAATTTTTGCAATATTCCTCAGATGAGAGAAGTAAATTCTAGAAACCTCATTGACATGGAATTTAATTTGACAGGTCCTGATCAAAAATAACACCAAGTTTTTTTACTTTACTCTCTGACATCAATTATTCCATCCAAATGAAGTGATTGACTTATCAGCTTATTTTTCAAAGACTCTGGTCCAAAGACTATAACTTCTGTTTTGTCTGCATTCAGAAGGGGAAAGTTAAGAGTAATCCAGGTTTTTATGTCTTCAAAACATGCCTGTAATCTGTGTAATGGGTTAGCTTCATCTGAATTTATAGACGGATATAGCTGGGTAAATTAATCCCATGCTGTCTAATAATTCTACTGATTGGGGGCATATATATAACAAAGAGAATTGGTCCTAGCACTGATCCCTGTGGTACTCCACAGGCAAATTATGAGCATGAGGAAGATTTGTCCATAGCGTGAACAAACTGAAATCGTTCAGACAGATCGGATTTACACCAGTCTAACACTGTTCCTTTAATTTCTACAAAATATTCTAGTCTTTCTAAAATAATATTATGCTCAACTGTGTCAAATGCAGCACTGAGATTTAACAGGATAGCTACAGATATATGTTCATTATTTGAAGCCATGAATATACAGTCAAATGAAAATGTTTGTGCACCCTTATTAATCTTAATTATTTTTATTTCTAAATATTTGGGTGTTTGCAACAGCTGTTTCACTTTGATATATCTAATAACTGATTGACACAGTAATATTTCAGTATTGAATTGAGGTTTATTTGACTAACAGGAAATGTGCAGTATACATTGAGATTGATCACTTTTTATTTATAAAGAGGTTAGCCATGTTTAGGAGTTTGTAGACATGAAGGATTCTATTTTTCGATAGACTTGACTTTTTAAAAACACAAAAGGGTAAATGATGATAAGATAATAATAATGTTCTTTTACATTCTCATCAAATAGATCTTTTATCATAAAAAGTATCATTGTGGAGAGAAAGACAGTTAGATATATTTTTTCCAACTGAAGTGAGATTAGCAAAACTCTGAGATGTGATTCCAGGGCTCTATTTATTGGCAACATATTTTAATTATCATAATAAGAGTTTATTCCCAGTACAGTGTTGTGATTTTTTACAGGTAGATTTTGAACATATTACTAACTAACACTGGAAGTTGTAGTTAAATCAATCAATCAATCTTTATGTCAACTACAATTTGGATTAAAATAGAGATTACACTTTGATTACAAACCATTCACCACAAATGGTGGGCAACTGACTGAGGCCATGCCTGATAGAGTACGCTGCCATTAGTCACATTATTTTGGCTGCTAAGGTCCCCACTGGAGGCTTTTTCATTAGGGTGCTTCCTTTGTCTCTGGGGAAAGATAGGAGCTATGTTTTGGGAGGGAGAGGGAAAAAGGCATATTTCACACTTTATTATTGACACAGTACAGTTTGAAATATCAAAAAACTCAGCACAAGAAAAGCACATATAACACGAATCAAACATCTCAGCAGAGGGTTACATTGGAGGCTTGGGTGTCCCATGTGAATCTATGTGGTGTTTGAACATGATTTGTGTGTTAGTGTGCGCCTGCAATTTGTCCATGAACGCTGTCCAGGGGCCATTGTCCATGATATGATGGAAAGTTTATCAACTGGCACTACAGTTCTGAATGCATCCACAGGTGTCTGCGGCTAGGCGACAGGGGAGCCGGCAGCTCTTGGCCCAACCATCATTAAATCCAGGGGAGTTTTGATAAGGGTAAGGCTGAGAGAGCATGCCACATAGAACCTTGAAGGCTGTTGCTGGGCTCCACATGTCCAATCCAATATTTTAAATTTGTTGGGCTTTTCCACCTTGCAGCATCCAGGAGTTTATCCCATCTCACCTTTGAGTTTAACAGCCGCATCCAGCTTGCATTCCATCGCACCCAGCATAGGGCTCAGCTTACGGTCCAGCTCGTTCACAGCATTTGTAAGTGTATCAACCATGGCCGGCAGAACTAATCATCAATCTTTTGTAATTATATAAGAGGTAGATTAGGAAAAAACACCATGAACAGAACATTATTGGAATTATTATTATTTAATTGTAACAAAAAAATAAGAATCACAAAACACATAAAGATCAGCAGCTCCATGTTACATCAAGTTTTACTGTAACAAGTATCAGTACTGTATCAATATCTATGATACTGACCCTGTATTTACTTGGTATTGTATTGATTAAAAATTCCCGGTATGGCCCACTTCTACCATTGAAGACACAGGTCTTGTCCTTTGTATTTTAATATTGTAGCAAGTTTACCAGTGGGTAAATAACTCACACTGAAACCAGGGCTGAATTGCATGGCTCTTTATCAACTAAACTAACCAATAAATGCTTTTTCCATTATATCCAACTGGTGAAAAATTCTTCTCATGGTGCCAATTTTAACACAGATGCAACGTCCAGAGCATGATGTTAGCTTAACCCCAAAAGATCCCAACATAAACTCTTTTTAACACAAAACAAGGATTAAAAGGTGTGTTTTTTACCATCTTGATATTACCCAGCAGCCTTTGCAGCTGCTCCAAGCTCACAGGACATTACAATATTTTGCCTAATGGTGATATATATAAACAAAAAATTAATAACACTGAAACAGGCTGTAGGACAATGATCTAGATCTCCCACAAAACTGCAAGGTTTTTATAGCCTATTTAAAGAGCCAAGATTGACTATGTAATAAAAATAGCTGGGTTTGATCATATGTGCTGCGCTTTATCATCAACACCCAATGTCGCCATGGTAACTGCTGCAACACAGGCTACAGACACCATTAGCGAGTCAGAGAGTCATGGCAGTCACTGGAAGACGAGAACATCCAGCAAAACATCAAGAAAAACTTGCATTTTAATGTGGAAATATTTCAGCCCGACAAGCTTCCTGGACAGCAAGGAAACATTGAACCAAATTTGAATCAACAGTCATTATGTGATTTATATGTTAGCAATGTCTTGAACTGAAAAATAAACATTTATTCAGCGTTGGTTTCTCAGTGTTGGATGGTGAACCTGTTTTGTATTTCTGCCAGATGGTGGAGCTCAATGCTGCAAGATGGCACAGAGCATATCGCACAGGAAGTTGTGCGCAGAAACAAAATAAAGCATTCATTTATTTTTCAAAATAATAAATAATTTTCTGTGGTATGTTGCCTTTACATTAAGAGTCACCATTATGGTCCATCAAAAAGCCTCAGAATAATTACAGCTGATGTAATGTTCTCCTATATGATTCCTATATTTATGTATTTTAATATAATTGCATAAAAGTGCACATTTCATGTTTATTTAATATTTATACATTCAGTTATTCATAGCTATTTTTACAACTTCATAATTTCATACCCGCAAAACAATTTTATTATCATTTAATTTTGTGTAAACAGGTTTAAATGACTTTCTTCCCTAAAGGGAAAATATGATAGGGAGGAAAAGGCAGAGTAAAACCAAGCTTTGGGCCAAGCAGCAAGAGGAGCAGTGAAGAGAGAGATAAAGCGAGAGCAGTTACTATAAATGGAAAATAATGTACCAGTGAATTGTATATGTTTTAAAAAATGAAATATTTATTGCATGATACTTGAATTTTGTATAACATAAAAATAGAAATATGTTAAAAAGCTGCGTAAATAGATTAGGCACAATCAGCAACATAATAATGTAAATGGGCTGTGCTGTCTATTTTAAATACTGCAGTAAATATGAAGCAACTTATTTCAACTTTACTGGACTGGCTACCGCTTAGATAGAAGCTTCAAAAGAAGGATGCTATGAAAATCATGTTTACAAGTTTATAATGCCTCTAATTTCTGGCAGGGAAGGGGGAACAAAATATTTTCTGGGTTGCATGCCACTGAACCCACCTAGAAGTGAGTAACTCTTGACCTCACTATTTTTGGGGCCCAGCGAACGGCCCTGAATGACCCAATCCGATTGGGTTGGGACCAGGGCGGCAATGAAGCTTATACAATAAATAAAAAATTTAAAAATCACCAGTACATCTTTGTTGAAATGTGTAGCTTTTTTTTTGTTGTTGACTGAAAATGTAGTGAAACAAGATCTTATTAAAAAATTCCAGCTTTAATGTGATATTAGTGTTTCACATCTCAGTTTACAGTTAATACAAAGGGAAGAGGGAACAAAAGTCTAAACAGGTAGAGCTTGACAAGGGGAGGAGCCTTAAATAGGAGTGTCAGGTAAAAGATCAGGGGAAACAGGTTAGGGCTCTATTTACTAACAGAACAAAGAGGAGAATCTTGATCATGGTGAGTGTTAACTACTTGTTTTCCTTATAGTGGGGTTTCTACTTTTGGGTCGGTATGGAAAAGTCCAGAACCAGGAGTTAGTGGGTCTACTATTTAACCAGTTGCTGGTTTTATGTAACTGTTTTTTGTGAGGATCTAATTACCTGCACTTTTTAATGATTACACTAGCAAGTGCAGACTTTTCTCATGTGTGTTTTTTCTTTAGAGGAGAACTGAATTTATAAAAAAACGAGATAATATTTTTTATGTTGTTGAATTGCACATTTAACAGCTTTTCTACTAGTCTTACTCATGATTTTACATAACCTTGACATCAGGGATTATTTTACCCGGAAACAAAGAAGTCTCTGGAATTTGCGTGCAAGCTGAACATTTATATAAATAAGCCTCATGACACCTGGAAGGACTGGGACAATATTTACACTACATATTTAGTCCGTCAGTGCTGGTAATTTTGTAACACTGCTTTAAATCAGCACTATTCATTAAAAGTAACTACAAAACACGTATAAAAGAGATGAAAAACATGGAAACATGCTCAACTTTACATGTTTGGGGTGGGGGAAAGGCAATGGAGAGAGTAATGGATTTAACAGGGGAGGAATGTTATTTGAATTATTTATGTTATGCTACCTTTAGTCTTTTCAAATATTAATTTGGAAAATACAATACCAAGCTGAATTTAAGAAGTCCACTTTTTGTGCCAATAAGTAAAGTCACCTGTGAATAGTCAGATATAAAGAAAACATATATATATTTTTAAACCTTCAATATTTGGGTTATTGAATGTAATATGTAATACAAATTATTTGAAATAATTTTGGAACAGCTGTAAATATCCTCTTTAGGTCAGTATATTTAGTATATTTTGGTCCAAATGTTTCTGTTCCTGCCTACAATGACTCCTATCCTTTCTCTTCAGAACTGTTGCACACAACAGTCTCAAGGTCAAAGTAAGCAAAAATAATAACAACTTAATTTTTTAATCTGCTTTATGGAAGAGCATGATGTCCCTTCACACAAACAATGGATAATCCAGTTTAATTTATTGTTTAATCATGAAATTAGAGTAACAGGGTGAGTGAGCTGAGGAGGCAGTTTCATAACCAGAGGTCAGTGAACAGGCTAGAGAACCATCAAGGATTGCTAACCACACAATTCTGCATGCAGTTTCAATTTTTTTTGTTTGTTTTTTAATATTTCCAATACAGTGTGTTTTTATTACTTTTGATTTCCTTTTTGTATATTGCTATGCAGCACTATAGTGCAACTTTATTAGGAGGTTTGTTTTTTGAAAATTTCCATTAAGTTAACAAAATATTTCTATTTATTTTGACTATATATATATATATATATATATATATATATATATATATTGTCATGTTGGCTTTCAGGGATCTAACCCACATGCAGAACACTCAGAGACTGGGAAAAAGTTCACAAGTTTATTGAAGAATGTTTCACAATAAAGAACATTGGTTCTGGGATAAACTGGGTCCGGGTCTGGTCACGACTGGTTTTCACTGCAGAGAGGGACAGATTGGTTAGCAGACTTTCAATGGACTTGCAGGTTTGAGTGTTTGCAGGTCTATACCTGATCAGAGATGAGCAGAGCAGTAGAAGGGGGGAACCAGGAGGGTCCAGAGGCTGAAGCCAGGCAGAGGGCTAGGCAAAGGCAGGGCAGAGCAGATAATCTTACTGAGCAAGTTCAGAGCTTCTCTCTCGGCTCTTGCTGAGAGTGAGCAGGCAGGTTTCAGACTGAGATGGATTTCCAGGGGTTCTACTGAGAACAGACAGCTTGGTCTCACGTTTGAGAAACCCTTCCAGGTCTTCTGGTTTCCAGGAAGGTTCTTCCTGAGAAGCAGAGAGGACAAAAGCAGATTAGGTTCTGGTTCAGGCTTCAAGGGAGTCAGAGATACAGACAGGTAGGTTGGCTCAGGTTCGCTAACCATAACTGGCAAACACTCTGGTTTCGGATTGTAGCTCTGCCCCTCCTTAAATGCTGGTCCCCTGATGAGCTTATGAGCCGCAGGTGTGGTGGTCAGCTTCAGCCCCAGGAGACCTAGAACACCCTCTGCTGGAGAAAGGTGGACAGACCTCCAGATCCCAACACATATATACATATATTTCTAACATAATAAAGACAGCTCATACCTGCATTTGTTGCTGTAGAACCTAGTTTCCTGTAAAATACAAAGATGAAAAAATTCTGAATTTTTTTTACTTTGTACTTTACTTTCCCACGTCTTCACATGAAAACAGACAGTGTTTTTATTTGCTGCTAGAGGAACTTTAACTGTTGAGTTAAAGTCTTTGTTCTCTGAGCTGGAATCTAGGGATGACCTGTTTGTTCTGATTCCTCAGATGTCTGCTCTCAGTCAGTGTTTATGGTACTTCTCACCAGAGGTGGAACATTTTAGGTCTGAAAAGTAAAAATCCTGCCTTGCTATCCCTCAACCTTTAAATTTAATCAGGTGATTTACCCCCATTTTGTGTTGTGGAGCTGGAAATGGTACTAATTTCTGCCTTTAAAAAAAGTAGCATTAGCTTCAGTCTGTCAGATGATCTAAAAGGAAAGCTGTGAATTAACCTGCTGAAGTTTTCTAGCTTTGAAGAACATCAACATGTTCATTTAGTGTCCTCTGAAGCTCTGCTGTTTTTTTTGTTTGTTTTTTCTTTTTATTTCTTTATTGTAAGCACAAACAGAAACGGACACAACAGTAACTAAAATGCATGATAAAATCAAAATAAAGTAACAATTGGGATGGTTTTGGCTATAGCTTACAAAGATATAGGCAGTCTAAACATATTCATTGAAATTAGTAATCAAACTATCAGGAGGTTTGCAATATTTTCATGCACA
>NW_015153155.1:0-4048 GCF_000732505.1 Cyprinodon variegatus | reverse complement strand
ATTACCTTTTTTTTGGTGGTTTATTCTTTTGGCTTCTGCTTCTCCCTTATATCTCTTTAGGTGGGTGGCCAGGGCGGCGAGTCTTTGTTTAGCAGTTTCTAGAGCCTCAGGAATCGACAGCTTGTTGTACTTCGGTAACCTCTTCCCTACACCTTTCTGCAGGTCTGAGAGCGGACTAACCTTTCTTCGTGTTGCCTTGATCTTGGCTTCCAGCCTTCTCCTCCATGCTCTGCTTTGTGGCCTGTGGTGTTTATCCTATAGCCAAGCATCTCTAGGATCACTGTAGCTGTGGCGTAGGTCAGCTCATTGGTCTTAGGAAAGGTTACTTGGCGCCGAACAGTGATGAAAATTGGAAGTTCAGTTTCATATGTCTAAATTAACTTAAAATGCTAAAACCTGCCTGCATAATATGTTCAGTTTTATTATCCTGGTGCCTGCAGATTGGATTACAAACATGAAAACTGCCTCCAGCCGCCACGGCAAATCGCGAGGAGGCAACGGGGCCAGAGGCTGCTGTTGAATGGGATTCCTACTGACAGTGAACCGCCGGTATGTGGGGGTCTGAGCAGCTCCCACAGAAACAATATTTGAAGGCAGGATGGTAATCTGGATGAACTGACAGCACTGATTAACTTTTCAGGTGGATTTTCCCACTTTAAAAACATTTTAAAACTACTTTATTCCCACTGATGACAGCAAATATATCTGCCAGGCAAAGAAATGATAGAGTAGCTCCTCCCAACACGCATCAGACCCACTTTACTGAAGCAGCTTTGCTGCTCCTGCTGCGCATCAGAACTAAACTTGTACAAGCATCAAAAATGAAGCAGAAGACGCTTTTTTGCTGCTCCTACTGTGTTTGGTGTGAACCAAGTAAAACACTGTTTGAACAATAACAAACCTTTACAAAGAATCTGCTTGTTATGGGAATAAGTATTTCTGGTATGTAAACACTCCTCACTGAGACATTTTGTGGCCTTGCAGGTGAATCAGACTAAGTAAAAACATTTTTCACTGAATAACTACCATAACTCAACATATGAAATAAGAGAAATACAAATTTTCTGACCAAAAGATGCTGACACGAATGACCCTGTACATCTACCAGTGACCCCACAGAGCAAGGCCTTGGACACCAGTTTAGCCCTGCTGCCGTGCTGCTCCAGTGATATTAGTTTGCAGAGCCAGAATACATAAAAATAATAATCTAATTGGGAGGGAAAAGGTGAGCAAGTATTAATATCAGCAAAAAAACAACCCATCTTGTAAATTTGATGTGATGTCGATCCTGTGAAGAACCTGAAACTGAATTAAGTGAATTTTTTTGTTACATGTCATTGAATAGACACTTCTGCATATTGTTTTCCAGTTAATGTTAGTGAAGTCTGTTGACCATCTTCTTATTGTTAATGTTATTGAGCTGCCATGATGTGAAAACAGGTGACATATTTGTGAGACAATTTTCTGCTGTGGGAGAGAACATAGTTTTTGAGTTTCTGCTGTTAATGTAAATTGTTTTTAGGAGGTCATTTGCTGTTACCATGTCAATTGGTATTGGTCACCAGCTCTTTGGGTGATGCTGATACTGAAATATTAAAAAGAGAGGACATTTTTGATGATCTTATCTCTGATTGGTTTAGAACTTAGCAAGGGGTTCACAAAACATCTTCCTTAAAAGGGGTAGGAAACACAGCTTTAAAGGAATAGTACACCCAAAACATGATTAGCCTTCATTTTCTACTCACCCCCATGCTGAACAACACCCTGGAGTACTTTTTTGATATCTTAAATGCATCTGGAGATCTGGGAGG
Source organism: Cyprinodon variegatus (assembly GCF_000732505.1). Lineage (NCBI taxonomy): Eukaryota > Metazoa > Chordata > Actinopteri > Cyprinodontiformes > Cyprinodontidae > Cyprinodon > Cyprinodon variegatus. The sequence continues at coordinate 2,237 of NW_015153155.1, read as the reverse complement.
CTTCTTGCTGTCTGCAAAAAAGTACTCCAGATTGTTGTTCAGCATGGGGGTGAGTAGAAAATGAAGGCTAATCATGTTTTGGGTGTACTATTCCTTTAAATGTGGCTCTCTCACAGCTGGCTTCTCTAGCATGTGAGGAAGCCACTTTGTTTAAGACCAATACATCACTACTTCATTCCATAAGTTTATGCACTCAGAGGCGATTGAGTTGGATGAAGATGATAGGTACCTTATTATAACGTTTAAATAGAGGATACATATTGGGACCACTGCCACGAGCAGATGAAAGAAGTGGGACTCTGCATTATTCTAAAATGTATTAGAGTTCATTCCATGGTGTCCAAACATCTAACCTGTTTTAAGCATGCAAAAGGCCACTTTAAGAGCGAGGCCAAATACGTCCTGGATGGTCCACAGCATTATTGATCCCTCAAGTTTTGCCTGACAGTTTACTTGCATAATCAGCAGAAAGTCAATTATTTTCTTTGCTTAACAGGTCATCATTAACATTAATGTCTAGTCTTCATCTAGACAAAAAAAAAAACCTCATGCACTTCTCATCATCTAGTCATCTAAGAGTCCTTTTTATTTTGTCGACGTCTCTATATCATCATAAAAAAAAGCTTTGGCATCGAAATGTTTTCATCATTATCATAGTTTAACAAAACAACAAAAACAGCTGAATTCTGGACCAGGTTGAGAGGTTCACATTAGAAGTGGGTGACAAAATTTGATGTGCGATTCTTCCACAAAGCCAGACTCCCAGATACATAACATCCATCCATTTTCTGTCATGCTTATCCCAATTGGGGTCGCGAGGGGATGCTGGTGCCTATCTCAGGCTGTCTATGGNCCAACCAGTCAATCGCGGTCTACCAGTCGATCGTGGGCGGAGTTTCAGTCGATCGCAAGAAGTTTTACAATGTAGACCTATTTATGGCTATGACAAAAGAAAAGTTTTAAAAAACACTAACCATTGATCATGAGAGGCCAATGCGTATTAAAATAATAATAAAATAAAGAATAAAAAGTGTGCAGGGAACCTTTTTTTATGCATACTGATTGCTGGGTATGGTTTGCCGCGGTTGCCAGGTTGTTACCAGGGACTCTAAAGTGTGAAGAGGAATCTGAAGAGATAATGACATCTATCACAACTGATGGGGCTCCATCTATGGTTGGGCACACTGCTGGTTTTGTTGCTCTCTTCAAGCTGTCTGAAACTTTCCCGGATTTTTGGAGCGACCACTGCATCATTTATCAACAGTGCTGCAATATTTTAAATATGAAGCATGTCATGGACGTTGCGATGAAGATCACTTGCTCTGTTCAGGCCAGGAGTTTTCAGAGACGTTTATTCCGTGCACAGCTCGAGGAGGCAGGTGCAGACCACACTGATCTGCTGCTGCACACCGACGTCAGCTGGCTGAGCCGTGGCAGATTCTTCAAAAGATTTTTGCAACTTTTGCTCAAAATTAAAGAGTTTCTGAAACAGTCAACAACCCATTCTGCTGTATGTTACATCTTCACATCCAAATTTTGTACTTAGTATTTTCCTATTTTTATCTATTTTCTTGTTGCCGACATCCCAAGTCTCCCGGAAGTTCCGGGAGTCTCCCTGATATAGATAGTTGTTCATTGATGCCCATGAGTTGGATAAATTATCCCGGATTTTAGACTCTCTGAGATGGTGTTTTTTAATGCGAGTGAGAGCGGGCAGGCAATAATTAGTGCACCATGTGAGGATTGGAACTACTTCAATTGCGCAGACAACAAGAGAGAGCGGGGTGTGGGGAGGAGGTTGCTGGTGAAACCTGTGCAGCATATCTGTCCAAAGCAATGCTCTGTTCCACCAGCGCTCCAGGAGACTGGTTGATCAGAGAGATGATTGGATCAGTCCGATAAGTTTCTCTGGGTTACTCTATGGCAGTAACCTAGTTACCACTCTAAGCTGTGCATCCTGTGAAACGGCAGAGGTTCAATCCTCGAGTAAAAAACAAAAAATATAGGACTAACTTTACAAAATATACTAAAGTATATCCACGTCTAGTGAAGGTGAGGAACAGTGGCGGATCTAGACCAAATGTACCAGGGGGCCAGGAGGGGGCCAGCGTGTTTTCGTGGGGGCACAGAAATACATAAAATAAAAAACAGGGCAAGAGATTTAAATAAATTAAGAGAGCTGCATGAAGTGAAAATTCTTTTCAAATAGGTTCAATTAAAATTCTATTTCTTATGAG
>NW_015153154.1:15166-16829 GCF_000732505.1 Cyprinodon variegatus | reverse complement strand
ATGATGATCATCATTTAAACTAAGACTAAATTTAAAAAAGCTGATGAACACTGATTGCCACCCCTACCGGGCAATAAAGATCTTAGAGTATCACAACATAATATGGCGTCCCACCTGGCTGGGCATTGAATATAACAGTTATTCACAACACAGTGAATGATGATGTTTGAAAAAACAGAGAAAACTCACCTCAGTTTCTTCACTTTGCAGATTGAACTCTCCAGAATCTCACACAGATGCTTCATTCCAGAGTCTCTAAAGGTTTCCTCTCCTCTGATCTCATCTATTATCACTTCAGTCAGATCAGAGGGTTTGGACTTCAGAGCTGAGGCCACGATTTCACACTCAGCCTCATTGAGAGAAAAGCCACCAAGTCTGTGATTAGAGGAGAAATAATCAGTTCTAATGAAATCGGACAATCTGGATGATAAACAAAGACTAAAACATGATGAGCAAACAGGGAAAATGTATTAGTGTAAATAGAGCTGCTACTAATGGTTATTTGAAAATCAATTAATCTATCAAACATGTTTTTCAATAATTATATTAATAATGAGATAGCCAAAGATTTCTTACAGAAGACTTTGATTTTATTAAACCAGGTGAAACTCTAACTTTTCTACTTGTGGAAAGAGCAGATTGACATCTTTTTTTTTGTTAATCTAAAATGCAAAATGTTTATATCATTTTTTTAAAATCTGGGTATAATTCCTGCTCTAAGTGGGTCTCTCTGTCTGCTAAAAACAAGTTTTAGAGTCTCTATACTCCAGTTAATGATTAATTGATCACTATATTAGTTGATGATAATTTAAATAATTGATTTATCCGATTCATTATTTCAGCCCTAGCTGTAATAAATGAGGGGATTAAACCAAATGAGCAGCATGAAGTAAACTACAGGTGAATCTAGAGAGAAGAATAAACTGCTCTGATTCAGGTCAGACTTTAGTTCCTTTTTAATAACTATTGAATCGGTTTGCTGACATTACACTCGGGATTTGAGCCATTTAGTTTGAAAATCCTTGATATCTGTCATCAAGCAGAAACTGTTGAGAGCAGGAAGTCCATTCTGCTGTGGACCTACAGCATCTTTGATTGTTTAGCCAATAAATGCTCCACATGTTGCTGCAAAACCATCTGAGAGAAGAGTGTGATGGTAAAGAAACATTTAAATATTTAGCTGACTTTCATTTTGAATATAAACTGGTTTATTAACCTTTGTCTGTGACCGGGCAGCACAAAGTCCATCTATTATTATAGAAAATGCTGAAAATAATGAGAAATTATGATACAATCTGTCCTGAGTTCTGCACCTCAGTCACCATCTAGTCTCTAGTTTCTCTCTTGCCGATCACCTCCTAAGATCACCTCCTGAAATCCCTCCTTTCCAACTCGTGAGCAGATCAACCCCTCTGCTGCGGCCCGAGCTGACTGAACTTTCCCGAGGGGCGGACCGGTGGCAGAGAACCTCTGCCCGACAGAAACCAAGCTGCGGTTGCCGTGGAAACGCCAACCTCCCTCGGACGACGCATCTCACAGTAAAATCAATTTACTTTTCTTTTGATGCATCAGACTTGCTGTGCTCAGGCGAGAGAAAGGCAGTCTAGGGTTTTTAATTAATGCTGATGTTCTTTTTTTTTATCTGTGCTGATTAAGGGTTTGT
>NW_015153154.1:11850-13824 GCF_000732505.1 Cyprinodon variegatus | reverse complement strand
GCCCATTGTCCTTCATGTTCTAGATGATTCTCTGCTCCTCATTGATGGTTTGATTTAGCTCTTCAGCAGCCATCAGGTGCTGAGGAAGCCTGTTTATCAGCCATTCATTACAGTCAGGTGTGTGGCAGCAGGAAACCATCTGAATCATGAAGGACTTTGGGTCCTGAGGACCAAGACTGGGAACCACAGCCTGTCATCTGCTCTATTCTCTCTGCTGCCTTTGCTCAGATAAACAGATTTTTCCAAACAGCTGCTATCATTCACATATTGAACTTTTAAATTAATGAAAGAATAAAAACCTTAATTTCAGAAGCAGATCCATCAAAATTAGAAATTTAACATAAATTTCTCCTTCCTACAGTCCTTAGCGCCAATAATTGTCCTGATTTCTTCTTTAAATCTGAGTCCATTATACCAAAAAGTCAATAAAATGAGTAAAACCTCTTCTTTTTGTAACTTTGTATCGTCCACCAGGTCCTTACTCTGAATTTTTAGATGAGTTTTCAGAGTTCCTGTCTGATTTGGTATTAAAATACTGACAGGGTCATCATAGTGGGAGATTTTAACATCCATGCTGACATTGAAGGTGATAAAGATAGCATCTATCTCGCATATAAAGGTGAAGAAATAACAGTATTTCAGTGTGGATCAGTAGAATATCAGCCATATGTCTGCAGTTTAGAGTCAACACAAGTTTATCGTCAGAAATATCAGCACTAAACTAAAACATGGTGACTGACCTCAATGTCTGTAGTTTGCAGAGGGGAGACTGGAGAAAACCACAGAGCTGCTTCACTCCATCATCTTTCAGGTCGTAGTTCCAGCTCAGGTCCAGTTCTGTCAGATGGGAGGGGTTGGACTGCAGAGCTGAGCCCAGAGATGCACAGCTGATCTCTGATATACTGCAGCTCCTCAATCTGAATAAAGAATAAAAGACGTATTGAAGCAACTAGAGAGACAGGTTAAAACTAAAATAATGATTAAATAATTAATAAAAATATTTGACTGAAAGCTAAAGTCCCATAAAAATTATCAAGTTAAAGTATTAAACCAAGCAGAAGCAGAACATGTTCTAATGACATGTGAAGGTCCAGATCAAGGTGTGTTTATTAGTCTCCTCCAGGAGATATCTGTGTTGGACAAAGACCAGAACTTCAACACAATCCAGAACCAGAACAACCCAAGCAGCAGCAACCGCAAGAAGAAATAGATGAGAAAAACTTCAGAGGAAAAGTCTTTAAANCTGTCAGTATTTAATACCAAATCAGAAAGGAACTCTGAAAACTCATCTAAAAATTCAGAGTAAGGACCTGGAGTAATTCACTGCATTATGTATCACAAAGAAAACTATCCTCATGAATTGGAAAGGTAAGGATAAACTCAACATCAATCAGTACAGAGATCTGTTGATGGATCATATTAATCTTGAGACAGCATCTGGGGGGGAACTGATGAATCAACTGAAGCAGCTGGGACCACAGTTACAAAATAAACGGTTGGTAACACACTACACCGTCATAGATTGAAAATTCTGCAGAGCACTCCAGGTCCCCCTGATCAAGAAGAAACATGTACAGGCCCGCATGAAGTTCGCCATTCACCTCCTGGACGACTCAGAAGAGGCCTGGAAGAAGGTGATGTGGTCAGATGAGACCAAAATAGAACTTTTTGGCCTCAACTCAACTCGTCATGTTTGGAGGGCAAAGAACACAGAGTACAACCCAAAGAACACCATCCCCACCGTCAAGAATGGTGGTGGCAACATCATGCTTGGGGGTTCTTTTAGGCCAAGGGGGCGGGACAACTCCATGGTCTTGAAGGAAGGACGGACGGGGCCATGTATCATGGAATTCTGGAACAACATCTCCTTCCCTCAGTGAGAGAGCTGAAGATGGGTCGAGGATGGGTGTTTCAGCACAACAATGAGCCTAAGCACACCGCCAAAGCAACAAAAGAGTGGATGAAGAAGAAGCA
>NW_015153154.1:7993-9670 GCF_000732505.1 Cyprinodon variegatus | reverse complement strand
TGAACTAACCGCAGTGTCTTCCCCTCACTTTCCAGTTTCAATTTGACAGTGTTCAGAGCAGCACTGGACTCATCTCATTATACTAAATAAACCTGTTAAACTTTTCCCTGGTGTCTCTGTTTGGTCTTCTGCATTTTGGGTCAGATCTTTAATTAAATCATGACACATTCTTTGTAAGTGGGCAAACCTGCAAAATCAGCAAGGGGTCAAATACTTATTTCCACCAATGTATGTGTATATATTTATATATACACATACATATATAAATATATACACACACACACATATATATATATATATATATATATATATATATATATATATATATTAATTAGCTTCTTTATTTATTTTCCTTTGTTATAATTACCTTATTTACTGTCCATTATAATTTTCAACCTAATTCATTTATTACTTTTTTATCTATGTGCATGTGATAACATTTTTGTCTGTATTATTCTTTCTTTGTATTTTTTTACCCCATTTATTTCTTCAACACGTTTTTCGTTTTTAGATTACTGTATGCATTTTTGCCTCATTATGCAAATGAAGAAGGGGTGTGTCTTAGACTGTCAACTTCTGCTCATTGGTTGGTTAGCATTTTACTGCATCGGTCAAATCTACAGGAGGAGAGGAGAGTGAAGTCGAGTCTGAAGTCAGTGGCCTTTTCTCAATTCATAAGAACGCGAGTACAGACTCGTGTCCTCGCCAAGTATGTTCTTGAGAAGAAACCAGGAAAGCCTGGACTTGGGGAGAATGGGAGCACGAAGCATAAATCTGGGCTAATTGGAACAGAAGCGTACTTGTGACGTCACCACATGCCCGGCTCGTCTAGAGCTACATTTCACCACCTGTTATTAATATTCTCCAGATAATGAATTCTGACTTTTTCATTTACCGTGGGAATAATAATTAACACAGTTAGAGAAACACAAATCAAGTTAACATGCCGAGAGAAGGCTACTGCTGCAGACGGGCTGGGATAAGACCTGGCTGCCATTACCCTTGGAGCTCCGCTGGTTGCTGCGGTCCTCTCAACTTAGTAACATTTTTTATGTTTTTGATTACCCATAAAATCAGTAAATGGGCCATGTAGTGACCCTTAAACATATAATGTTCTCACCTCAAATAATCTAAAAACGTACTTTTATTGAAAAACAGCAACAGAAAAGAGAACTTTTAACTTAAGTTAATACTCTGAGCTCTGTGAGTTAAGAAGATGAGCCGCCAACCAATGAGCAGAAGATGACCCTCTAAGAAACACCCCCTTCTCATTTGCATACTGAGGCAGAAATGCATATAGAAATGTAAAAACCACAGGCAGAAATAAATAGCGTTGAAGAAATAAAGAGGGTAGAAAAATACAAAGAATAATACAGACAAAAATATTATTGCATGCACATAAATAAATACTTAAAAAAAATAAGTATTAAATAAATAAAGTTGAAGATTATAATGGACAATAAATAAATCAGGTAATTATACCAAAGGTGAATAAATAAACTAATTATAGCTGCTCCCAACTTTTTCTAACTGGTTGATGAAAGTGCAATTATCCAACTGATGGTTCCAAACGTTTATTACAGGATTTTCCGTCATACAAACGCTCAAGACCACCGTGAACGCTGCAAAATACACAGTGGAAAATATTCATCAGTGAAACCGTCATATTCCCTTATA
>NW_015153154.1:2870-5561 GCF_000732505.1 Cyprinodon variegatus | reverse complement strand
GTGAGCTCTAGACGTGGGATACTGACAATCTTCATGGGTGCTACCCTAGCCTTGGCCATAACTAAAGTACAATGTACTTGTTCTTCAGCCACGATCCTGATATACGAGCACTTCCCATAGCCGTCATTACTGGCATCAGAAAAGTGATGCAGCTCAATCTTCTGGATCGTGCCAAGATTGTTGGGAATAAAGCACCTTGGTATTTGAGTGGTTTGAAGATTGTTCAGATCATTGAGCCATGTCTCCCACTTTGGCTTTAGTTCTGGCGGTACAGGCTCATCCCAGCCTACACCTCGCTTGCACATTTCTTGCAAGATTATTTTCCCAGTCAAGATGTAGGGGGCCAGAAATCCTAGCGGATCATATATGCTGGTGACTGTGGATAAGATGCCTCGTCAAGGGGCTGTTCTTTCTTGTTGGACCACATTGAATGAAAAGACATCCATCTCGACGTTCCACTTCACCCCTAGCACTCTCTGAGCTGGTAGCTCTGTATTGTTCAGGTCCATGTCCTTGACTTCTGGAGCACGCTCACTCTCTGGAATGCTCTCCAAGACCGCTCTATTATTGCAGACAAACTTGTGCAGTCGCAGCTGTCCCTTCTGACAGACATGGACAAGTTGCTTGGCCTTTTCAACGGTATCCAGACTGACAAGACCATCATCCACATAAAAGTTTCTTCGTATGAAGCTTGCCGCCATGGGGTACTTATCCTGGCGATGATGCTGCTCCAAATATGTGCACCCTCATGTATTATTCCTTGGCCTCACTTGTTGTTTCCCCATTTTCACACCACAGGAACCTCATAAAATCTCGATCTTCTGGAGTAACATGGAAGCGATGGAACATTTTCTCCACATCACAATTGATCGCAATGGGATACTGTCGGAACCGACACAGCACTCCAGTCAAGGCGTTTGTTAAATCAGGTCCCGTGAGCAGGTGGTCATTCAATGAGGTGCCTTTGTATTTGACAGAGCAATCGAAGACAACTCTGATCTTTTCTGGCTTTCGCGGGTGGTACACCCCATGGTGTGGGATGTACCAGGTGTTACCTTCTTTTGGTGTTGCATGTACTTCCTCTGCATCACCATCTTTGAAAACATTGATCATGAACTGTACATAGTCCTCCTTATATTTGGGATTTCTGTCCATCTTCCCTTTCAGATGTTTCAGCCTAACTGTGGCTAGATGCTTGTTGTTAGGAAGCTGGGGATGCTCTCTAAAAGGAAGAGGCATCTCCAGATGACCATTGTCATTGTGATGAATTCCCTCATTCAGAATTTGTAGAAACTGAATGTCTTATTGAGAGATTGTACCATCTGTAGGATTTGTATCCTGAAAATCTCTCTCTAGAGCCTTAATTGCACATGCAGGTGTAACAGGTGGAATTTCCTTTACAGAGATGCGATAGCAGATTCCAGCATTTGTTCCTCCACCAGTAGTAGGCATTTTGGCACCAACTACGCTCCACCCAAGGTCTGTTTTCACTGCATAAGGCTCATGTTCAGCTCCAGTAATGGCTTCTTTCAGTTTTAGAGCTCTTACACAGTCGTAGCCTATTAGCAGTCCAGCAGGACAGTCTAGCAAATCTGGCATCTTGTCAGCTATGCTAAGCAAGTGTGTCCGTCCCTTGGCTGTTTCCGGAGTTGGAATGCTGGTCTTCTCCAACGGAATATCTTCTTGAGTGTAAGCTGGAGGTAGTTCTATGCATTCTTCGGAACTGTATCCTCTGACCTTTAACCCACTGGCTCTGTGACAATTCACAATTGACCTGTCAATCATGGTTGACAACTTGAGTTTAACTGGCTCAGTGTGTAATCTCAGTTTTTCGCACACATCTTCAGTGACAAATGTATTGCTACTTTGTATATCTAACAGAGCATACACTAAGATCTCTGGGCTAGTCCTGACAGAACTAGACAGCCACACCGGGACTATCATTGAAGTGTGGTCAGCATTGGTCATGTTCATACTACATGAAGCAGTAGAAGTACTGTCTCTTTGTTGGCTTACTTCAGGCTTTACCTCTTGAGCCGGTTCATCATGAAGCGTAGTTGGATGGCCTTTTCTACAAACATTGCATGTAGCCCTTTTCCGACAATCTTTTGCAACATGGCCAACTCTCAAGCAGGCGAAACACATATTGTTGGTTTTGACGAATGCTTTCTTCTCCTCAAGAGTCAGAGCAGCAAACTTTTCACATTTGTAAATGAAGTGGTTCTCTTGACAGCATATGCATTTTATTTGCTTCTTAGTTTGAGCAGCAGATGAATTGACTGTCGAGCCTGCTAATTCACCTGAATCTTTAGCTGTGTGACCTTTTCCTTGCGCAACCTTTGTTGTTGTCACTAGGGTTCTGGCTTTGATGCGTTTCACTTTAGTGGCTGGTTTCTCATCTGCCCTCTTCAAAGCATGAAGTGAGGAAACTGGGTTGCAGGCAATGCGGGCCTCCTCGGCTAAGAAGTTTGAGAACGCTTCAAAACTTGGGTATGGCTTGCCATCATCCAATTCCTTGGTGACAAGTCGATTCCATCGAGCCGTTGCCCAGCCAGGAAGTTTCTGGAGTAGCTTTTGATTCTCCTCACAATCGTCCAGAACTTTAAGACCTGATATTTGAGGCATTGCATTTTTGCATGACACAAGAAAATCACTGAACTCTCTTAATTTCAGTGGCTCTTTTGGACCTAT
>NW_015153154.1:0-2237 GCF_000732505.1 Cyprinodon variegatus | reverse complement strand
CGCTGACTTGGAGGCAGAATTATTTCTTGCTTCTCTCCTGTTTCAGCGTTCATTTTCATTTCCACCTCTTCATACACATCAAATTCAGCTTGCATAGCTTCCAGATCCCTTTGGTGTTCCAGCATTTTCAACTTCTCTTGCTGAGCAAACACTTCCTTTCTTTGTGCAGCTATTTCACTCTCTCTGTTTATTTCAGCACGTTTTGATGCTAAGCGTGCTGCTACTTCTGCTTTCTTCAATGACACTTGACTTCCTGCCACGCTATGTGTGCCAGCTCTTGATACAGTGGACCCATATATCGATTTCGCATCATCTCTCTGAAGTAATTTAGCGAGTGCTTCCTTCACTGCGACAGCATCAAACTCTTTGCCTACCTCTGAGCAGCGCATTTTTAACAGTTCAACTACTTCTTTGGTTACTGAGGTGCAGCTATCCATTCGCCGTCTTATGTCTTGGCTTGGTGTGGTCAATGCACGTAAGCTTTCGTACTCCTGTTTTAAGTGTGACTCATTCTTCCAAAGTAGCAGTCATACTTTCAAGATGCTCTTTGTCACATTCTTCTTTGAGTTTGCTCCTAATGTACTGAACCTCACCTTTAAAGCTTACATAAGTTAACATAAACTTTCTTTCCTTTTTTGCACTCTCTTCTTTTGCATACTCAAGCCACTTTCCAGTTGGTTTTCTTTCTCTTTCTGATCGCCTGAGTTGTTCAGGTTCAGAAGCTGGTTCCTGGCTCTCTATGCTATGTGCTTGCAGAATGCTGTTAATTTCAGCAATGCGTTCTGTCATTTGGTCTCTTAATGATTCATCTGTTTCAGTTTCCAACTTGGTTTCTAAGTCTATTTTTTCTTCTTCAAGAGCCTGAATTACTCCCTCAAGTACAAGAGCTCTCTCTCTGCCTTTATCCATTTTCTGAATTATTTTGAAATAACACCAAGTAAAGTAGTAACTAGAATCTTAAACCTTAGCAAAACCTATGCTGCAAGTAATCCTCAGTATTAATTTCAAACATCAATCCTACACATGTTAAACCAAACAAAAATCCAAAGTAGGAATGCCAACATTACTTATTAACACAGGCCAGAAATATTCACAGAAATATGCACAAAATGGCCTTTCACTCTTAAATTTAAATATTTATAATGTCCTTTTCTTATCAACTGAAAAAACCTGGAATCCTAGGGCTGGTGTTAGGCTGCTACTCACGACCACAGCGCGCTGCTGCTCTCTTGTGGTGACTTGTGGAAACGACACAGTCCTTATCCTGCTTGCAAGCTGACGCCCCGCCCTGCAAGGCAATGCAGAGGTGGAAAGACGAGCTGCAGTCCTCCCCAGCCGCAGGCGAGCTGTCACCCCGAGCCGCCGACTAGTTATCTTCAAGCCGCGGCAGTCTTTTCTGCTTCTCCCCCGTCCATCTCGGCATGGCTGGCGAGAAGTTCACAGCTTGCATTCACTGCGCGGCATCCCTCGATGTTCTCGGGCCACGGGCTGCGCTGCACACGGTGCACGTGTTCACTATAGCTGCTCTCAACTTTTTCTAACTGGTCGATGAAAGTGCAATTATCCAACTGATGGTTACAAACGTTTATTACAGGATTTTCCGTCATACAAACGCTCAAGACCACCGTGAACACTGCAAAATACACAGTGGAAAATATTCATCAGTGAAACCGTCATATTCCCTTATATGAATTATCAACTAAAACTTATTAAACAAAATATAAATTCTCTCAATTGTCCATACCGTATGCCCCTCCAACCAGAAGGTTAGGAGTTGCTAGAAGTCCTTACACGTCTATTTCTTCTATATTTCAGTCCTTTGCCTTTACTCTTGCACACGTCAACCGAGTATAAAACAAAACTCAGAACTTTCCATCCAAGGCATCACGTGATCAAGTGATAACCTAACCAGTGACGTCTCCATCTGACATTATTTCAATATTTCCCCAAAGTATGTACATATTAATCAAAAAATACACAAATATGAACTGGATATTAAAAGTAAAACATTCATATTCACAAAAACAAGAAATAAATTCACACAGAAAAATGCTTGTGTAACTGCGTTCGCTACACTGCCACCAAAATTACAAAAGGTTTACTTTCACCATATTCAAAGAAATAAAACTTGTCATTTTCCAAAACTTAACCTTTACCCATACTTTCGATCAATACTTGTTATATTAGGTGATGGGCTCTTTCAATTTTCATGTTAATGCTGAGCTATTTTGAATAAT
>NW_015153153.1:18166-19507 GCF_000732505.1 Cyprinodon variegatus | reverse complement strand
AAGTCAACTTTAACCCTTTAAAGCCGATCCAAGAATAAAACAAAACAGAAAATTACTTTTTTTTTGGTTTGAAGTCCTTATTTGGCCTTTTAACAAAATATGTAAAAAGAAAAAACAGAAATACATTTTGATAATTTATTACTATGCGATAAGTCAAGATAATTTTTTGTGTAGTCTTCTACCCTCTGTTATCAGGTATATCTGATTGTGTGCAATAGGATTTTTTACCATTTATATATGCAAAAGGTGTCAGACGCAAAAAATTTCAGAAACCGTATGTATCAAATATGATACATTTGGCATTACAGGGTTAAGGGGTTTCACAGAAACATACAGATAATAAGATCAGACTGATTTACAAGACATTTCAGTTACAAAAGCTTTAAAATTAGGAGAGAGAGAGAAAAGTAAAATATGTAAAATATTGCAATACTTCATCTTATTTGTATCAATTCAAAATATAGTCAAATATTTCTTACATATGAAAAATATTTATAGGTAGAAATCCATTTAAATGTCTTACTTTTATATGATGCTTAAAGCTCCCGCCACTAGTTGGCAGTGCAGCGCACAAGAGCCTAATATTAAACTGCTCCAAGAAGAACAACAGGTTTTTCCCAGGGTTATATTCGTAGCAGCTAAAATCTTATATTTTAGGCTACTGGTTGTTATTCCTTAAAGGAATTGGTTTTACATGCGTTCAATGAAGATTATTATGCCGATTTTTAGTTTGACTTATAATAATTTAACTTATTAAGAGAACAATGTCCATCGTTTTACTACTTCCCTTTACATTTACATAAATTCGACATTAATAAGAACCAAATAGAACAGAAAACTGTTGCCTCCATCTTTAACGACACCTAAAGAGAATCATGGTTGACCTTAAATAACCTCATCTCCCATCAAAACTCAAAAATACGCCCCCTGGTGGCAATAAACACAGCAAAGGACAAATAGCTCCTACAATATTTATAAAAAATGTGCAATATATTCTCTTTGTTAACGTATTGGGATAACTTCGGATAAATTGTATATTTATACGCATCGTCTTGCCATTACAAACGTACCAAGATCTGTTAAAATATACGTTTTTTTGTGGATATAATAAAATCTGACTTTTATTCATAGTCAGAATAAAGCAGCTTTCCAAATATATCATTAAAACTTTGAAAGAAAATAAAAATCCTTCAAAGTTTCAATAATTGCTTAAAAATGTCCCCTTACCCTGAAACTGGACTTTTTTTTTTTTAAAGCTAAATCTTTAGATTCAGTTTCACTTTTCATTCCTTAAATTCACATGTTTAGCTAAAGTTTGCAAGATCTTATTTTACTAAACAT
>NW_015153153.1:15134-16849 GCF_000732505.1 Cyprinodon variegatus | reverse complement strand
TATGTGAAGGCATGTATGGCCTATATAACATTTTCACTATCGAGATTTCCTGTATCAAAACCCATTATACCCCATTTCATAGGCTGTTCTGTAAGGGAGGGTAGGGGTTGGAGGGTGAGAGTTGTGGGTAAACTGTTTAATTGTTAGTACCTTGTTTCACAAAATTAATCTTTGTATGAATTTCACTTCATGGATAAGGTGTAATATGTATCTGTAATACCCAAAATTCCATAAATAAATCATAAATTAAAAAATTAAAAAAAGGGTCACCACACGTAGGGATCACCATATATTGGTGATCCCTAAAAACTTCAAAATTGTTCTTTGGACAAATGAGACAAATCAGGAACTTTTTGGCAGATCTGGTCTAAAGCTAAGAAAACAATGTGATTTCAAGTTCCTCCTCTGACAAAATGAGAAAGCAAAGGAATTTTTTGGAAGGTAGTATCTAAAGCTGATTAATCATTTCTGATAGCTGACAATGTGATCCCAGTTCCTCTTCTGAGTAAGAAAAACAGACAAAAGAGGAACTTTTTCAAGGGTGTACTTTGTGTTACACGTGGTTTAAGCTGATAAATCATTTCTGATAAATGGCAATGTGACTCCCAGTTCCTCTTCTGAGAAATAAAAAAAGACAGAAGAGGAACTTTTTCAAGGGTGAGCTTCGTGTCACATGTAGTTTAAAGCTGACAAAGCATTTCAGGTAAATAGAAATGCAACAACAGACATCCCAAGTTCAAAAAAATCATTTCAGGGAGATGCTTCATTGAAAGCTTCCCCCAGAACTCATCAATGGACAAATTCCTGTAATTTGGATTGACTTTCTCCAAATTTGTTGAGATATAATTCAGCACCTCCAAGTGTAGTTGTTCCTTTGCATCTGCGGTCACTACATTTGGGAATCTCTCTGCCAAAGTGAAAATTTGCTCCGGTGTCACATCATCTTTGCCCTCTAGATTACCAACTGACATATTTGTCAAGGCTTGGTCTCACACTGGCAACTTTTCCTTTTTGGAAGCTCTGGACATGAATAATCTTGCATCTTTGAAGAATTATTTTATTTTGTCAGAACGGATTTCTTCCTCGCCTACTAGGTGTCTCCTTGTCAAGAACCCAACAAAAAGGTTTTCATCTGGATAGTGGACTTCAGGGTTCCTCACATCTATCTCCTGAACATTCTGCTGTCTCAACACCTTTGGCACTATGAATCTGCTTCCGATATCCTGCCACACCTCTTCAGCGCTGTCATTTAATTTGAAAAGAATGGGTGGCTTGGTTTGAAAAATCTAATGAAGTTTATCAAAAGACTTTGTGGCATCGTGGAGAAAGCAAGTGTAGATTTTCATCATGGGGTCTGTCAGCCTCTTTTTAATATCCCTTGACTTTTAATTTCACTATGAGATTCATAGTAAGAACTAAAAGCAGGCCACTGGTTTAGCAGATAATCCAAGCTTTTGCCCAAAGACAGCCATCTTGTAGGGCAGTGCTTCTGCACTCTCTGCTGTGCTACATTGCAGAACTCCTGGAACTCTTTTACTTCCTCTCGTCTTTTTGAACTTTTTTCAAAGTAATAGTAAAGAGCAATGATCTATTCTTCGTGTGCCATTGAAAACTCTTTTGCAGCCATTTTGACCTTACTCTTTTAGAAAGACTTGAATATTTTGTTGGAATTAAAAAAACAGCACTAGACTGGTTTAAATATTTCTGTTTACTTT
>NW_015153153.1:11268-12303 GCF_000732505.1 Cyprinodon variegatus | reverse complement strand
CTTAGATAGAAAACTTTGAATCAATTGACTGTATGATCTGGTGAACTGTAAAGTGCCTTGAGATAAAATGTGTTATTAATTGGTGCTATATAAATAAACTGAATTGAATTGATAGTTAGATATATGCCTATACAATTGATATTAAATAAATGTGCATTGATACTTTAAAGAAATATTTGATACATTTTGCTTTATTTTATAACAGCACTTAACCTACAGAAATAAAATGCAGATGATGGAGCGTTACCCTTAGCTTACCTCCACGTCTTTTACAATCATTAGGTCCGCCATGGCTAATACTAAAGGCACTATTGCACACAGAGCACCTAGCCACAGTGTCATCATTCTTAGCCTCACCAGACATGGATATACTTTCATATATTCTGCTGTAAAATGAGTCTTATATTTTCTTTTTTTATTCGAGGATTCAGCCTCTGCCATTTCACAGGATGCACAGCTTTGAGAGGTAAGTAGGTGACTGTCGGATAGTAACCCAAAAATTATAGGCTTATTTTTCTGACTAATCCAATCAGCGTGCTCTCTGACAACCAGTCGCGGAGGTCCTGGAACTTCCGGGAGACTTGGGATGTCTGCAACAGTCAAGCATGATGAAGGTGCTGGGATATTCTGAAGTTACTTTCCGGTTCTAGGAACTGGGTTTAAGAGCTTTTATTGATAGAAACCAAATTCTGCTCTTGAGCATGCATGTCCATCCCTTAGTGACCTTAAGCTCAAGCGCACTTAGCTAGTGCAAGAGGATACAGATAAAAAAATAAAAAAAACAATAAACTGATCTCCTTGGCAGCCATCAAATGTTCCAAAAGCTTGTTGATCACCTTTTCATTCAAGTCTTAAACATCATGCAGAGGGGGCCCTGGCTAACCTGTTCTAAAACAAAAATAAGTTAAGTTGGCTTGTCTACCTGTTCTGAGATGTTTTGGCCTAACTTTAAAAAAGCTATCCATGTTTAAAGACCCTCCAATAGCTGATAAAGCCATTTTGCAGTTGGTAGAGTTGATAAAAAAAAATCCGGGA
>NW_015153153.1:6304-10748 GCF_000732505.1 Cyprinodon variegatus | reverse complement strand
GTAGAAAAATCCATTCATGATAACTCTAGTTATCTTTGTTTGATATTAAACTCTGTATGACAATCTGAAACATTCTTACGGTACAAAAAAGCAAAAACTATTCAAATGTGTAAAGGCAAAATACTTTTTTTATTGCATGGTAGTAAGTTATATGTTGTAAATAACTTTGAATTAAGTCAAATTACTACATTTCTTTATCAGCATCAGCTTTGCAAAAGCCTGTTATGCTGTTTATTTGATTCAGGTGAATTAGAGAAGGACTGCCTAAAAAAACTGAAGGACAGTAGCTCTTAAAGACCGGAGTTGGCAGCTCTGATCCAGTGCATCTGTGGGTTTACTCCTGATACCTGCTTCCTCCTAAATTCAAATTATTCACATTATATCAATTGGCAGCTTTAAATAGTTTGTTGGTCTGCAAGATTTCATCTCCCTGAGTCGGTTCTGTCCCTGCCCAATTGACTGTCAGGATTTGCATCAGTCCCTTTATGGACTTAGCCAAAAATAACCGAGCATAGTGACTACAGGGTGTTAAATTTCTTTAAATTTAACCGAAGATCTTTTTATTTATAACACATTAAGCATTACAGAAATATAAAATAAAAGATACATTACTAGGAAAGGTAAATGTAAAAGAACATATGGATAATATGTAATTTAACAGTTACGTCAGGTTACATACATGTGCATATAAATTTAGGTACATCATTTTGTGTCTTCATGCCTCCCAATTTATTTAGTTATGATTGCAAAGCTAGAACGATAGGGTTGTGAAACCAGGCCCTCTTACAGTATATAGTCTAAAAAAAAGTAGCATAGGCAAATACATCTGGCTTATACTTAAATTTAAAAAACAGGAATTTTTTCTGACATCAATAGAATTAACTAGGCATCAGGTATAACTAGTAAATATGGTGAAACAGCAAACATAATATATTCAGTTAATGAGGAATCAAATAAGGAAGAGAGAATAACTTTTCATAGTCTTTTGTGTTTAAGGTGTGTAGTATTCGATCCTCTCCGGTGTGAAGCGTACCCTTTGTAACATTTCAAGAAGAACTCTTAGGGTATCAGCTCTGGCTGCCTCTCTGCCTTGTTGTGTATAGAGTCTAGAGGTTGGCCGAAATCGCCTTCTCATTTCTGGATGATTTTTACATAGATTGCTCAGACTCTCAGCTTCAGCACAGTTGCCATAAGAAAACGCATTCCCAAGTGAACCGCGGAAGCCAAAGAGCTCCCCACAAGATATGCAAGGTTGCAGAATTCTGTTAATGTTAACATAATATGCCCTGCATCTGACACTTCTAGGAAGTACAAAGGTTCCATCAAAGTCAGTTCTCCTGGTCTGATCAGAAAGGTTAAAGGTCATCACCGCATCAGCCACATATTCATCCTAGTAAGAGCTTAAACAGGAGGCAGCAGTCACAATTCTTAGAGCAATTGAACCAGTGGTGGACATAGAGACTCCATATTTGACTGAATTCTTGTATCGAGACACGCAGATGGCAGTGGAGACCAAAAAACCTCTTTCCAAGTTGTCGACAAAATCTTTTAAAATCCTCCTGATCTCCATTTCATTTTCTGTTTGAATCCGTTGAACAACCTGTAAGCAGATACATTTATATGTTAAAGAAATGTATCAGTGTGTTTAATTTTGTATTTATATTTGAGTGTCTAAGCCCAGTGGAAAATTTAGCAAAATAGTTTAAAAGGTATTGACGGCCTTTTATTTATCATAGATGTCAGACAATTGTATATCACGTGTGAAAGTATGATGTAAGAACAACGTTAATCAAGTTCTACTTGAAGACTGATTTAGGTTCAAATACTTCTGTTGTAGATTATAACATATGCATCAAAGATTTAAGGTATTTGCTGAATTGAATTGTTTATTTTTAAGTTTGAGACACTAAATCCTCACAGATTTTTGAAAAGATTATGTGTTCATAGAAATTTCAGTTTCACAACTGAAAACTGAAGTTCACATGCTGATCCTATTAGGAGAGATCACTACAGAATTTATCAGACCAATTAAAACCAACTAATCGCTAACTCTAATAAAGGTGACATTGCAATTTACCAAACACGCCACTAGGTGGTGGTAATGAAATATAGTGTGACTTCCTGTCAGAACTGGTTTAGAAACATCACTGCGCATGCGCGTACTGAGCGGAAGTTGTATGAGCGCTGAGCGGAAGCTGTAACGTCCTTTCTGCTCCCGGACCGCCATCATGGTGAGCTCGCAATGAGAGTCTCAGTATTATTAACCCAAATTCCATTTTATTTAGCGGTTGTTATGCAACATAAAATGTTTACACGTGTGACTAAGATGCTTAAAAACGTATAATTGACGCGTTTCATGAAGTACCTTCGGTCTATGAAGGGTTTTGTTACCTTTTTGAAGCGACCGCCACACAACGTGGTCTATCAGGCGGGGTAGGCCCAAACCTCACCGGTGACCGAATCTAGTACTCTATTGTGTGTCCTGAACATATCCTTTTATTTTAACCACTTCGGAATTGTGTATAAAGCGAAAACATGGCGGTAGACGGGATTTGAATTATGTATTTAGTCCAAAGAACTAAGGATTATTCAATTCGTGGCTCCAGACACCCATCGCTTCAGGGCTTTACTCTATAGCAAAGGGAAAATCCTGAATCTTTCATGAACCTGTCCCACCAGATGCTGACATAAGGATTCACTAAGTTTTTTTTTTAATTAAATGTGACTTTGAAAAACCAACAGTAAACAAAGTGTTTAGATAAACAGCCACGTTAATGGGAGGTCTTAACTTTCTCGCCTTCATGATTAACAACTGGCTTAAAAATCACCTCAAATTCTCTCTATTTGGAATTGTATTCCTCCTGTATTTTCTGCGCTAAGTGGCCTTAAGTTTGTTGAATTCTATTGCTTAGTTATAGTATTGATCTGATTTTTTTTTTACTTGTTTACGTTCAATAGCCCCCTTTTGCCTGGTCTTGCATTTTTATTTAAGGTAATCCGTTTTGAACAACAGAGATATGAGTTGTAAGAACAAATCTGTATTGTAAACTAGTAAAGAAATCAGATTATGTCACTTAAGTCAACTTTCTCATGAATTGGGAATGTAGTTTATTTTTTAAGATGTGTGTCGTTTTTAAGATTTCTGTGACACCAAAACGATTTGCTGTTGGCTCTGATGCTGTACAAATGGGTGTAATATCTAAAACTGCTTTTCTGTTCCTAATGTATCTTTAGTCCGGTCTGCTTTGGTCTGAGCAGTATGCTGGACCAAAACATGGTTCAACCAGTAAAATTGAGAGAATATAAAAAGGACAAGGATAGCACCTTTACTTGTAATGATAATACTGTCAGAAACTTTCTCATATGGTTTGGTCTTGCAAACACAACATGTATATATGGAAAGGTATTAGTCACTTAATTTTGGAAAATATTTGACAATTTGAACTTAACCTTATTTTTCATTTAGTGTGTGCATTTGTGTTGGATACCTATTAATTTTAGGCTTCGTTGCTGTATTAAACTGACAAGCAAGTTGAAACAGGCTTAGTGATGTCAGCTATGCTGCACAGTGCATCGTACCTACGTCCTTCACTTTGTCTATACTCTAGCATAAAAATTCTCAGTTCATTGTGGCATTGCACATTTAACTGATAGCATATACCTGAACTCTGCTTAAAATCAGCCAGTCTGTCTTTGTTTTTTTCTTGATCCAGTTACATCTTCTGTGTCTTTCAGGTGTTTAAGCGCTTCGTTGAGATCGGCCGTGTTGCCTACATCTCTTTCGGACCCCATGCTGGCAAGCTGGTGGCCATTATCGATGTTATTGACCAGAACAGGGTAGGTCAGAAGTTCACTCTGGATATCAGACTTAAGATACTTTGGACACTTTAACTCAGCTGATCTGACCTGCACTTCTCAGGCGCTTGTTGATGGTCCCTGCACTGGAGTAAAGAGGCAGGCCATGCCATTCAAGTGCATGCAGCTCACAGACTACGTCATCAAAGTACCTCACAGGTAAGTAAAAACCTTTCATGTTGTATTCATTATTAAATGTATATAACAGTTAAAATATGTCCTGTTTTCTGTATCTTTCACGTTTCACCATTTTCTTATTGTTACTTGCTATTTGTTAGTGCAAACGTTAAGTGCTTGTTGCTTATAGCAGCAACATTTGTGTAGCATTTAACTAGATCTGTTTTGTTTTGCATGGATGAAAAGTAGTAATGCTAAAAGATAATAGTCACATCTTATGTGTCCACTGTTAAAATCATGCAACTTAACTTTTTAATAACTGGCTGTATCAAATTTTTCTCTTTCTGTCACCTTTAACAAAAAATTAAGTGTCGCTAATGTAGTTCATTTGTTTTTTTGGTCATAAGGCACAGCCTAGTTTCTCCTAAAAACATGTACATATTTTCTAATTATTCTGTGTGATGTTTCCCAG
>NW_015153153.1:4273-5996 GCF_000732505.1 Cyprinodon variegatus | reverse complement strand
CCCTAGTTTAATGTTAATGGGGTTATCAGGTGGTGGATCTTAAAATAAGCAAGGAAAGGCTGTTAACATTTACAACTGAAATAAAATGTATTGCAAACAAGATAGTGGTGCACTTGGAGTAGCAGCTATACGTGTAAAAGTACTGCTAAATGGCCCCGGCGATTCAGACCAATTTTAGGGCTGACCATGTTATAGTAACAAATTCAGACAAGACTAAAACAGCTACTGCCTCTTATAATAAGAATTATGATTAAAAACTGCTGCTGTTAATTCTGTTATTATAGACTGTAGTACAAATACTGTTGCTAATATTACCACCACTTCTATTAGTACTGGCCTGTCAAAACTACTTGTAATATACACAAAAAGTACTATTATTATCTACTATATTATTGTTATATCATGCCCAAACTACAATGCCATAAAAAAATAATTCGGGATCAAATGGACAAATATAAAAATTTAGATCCAGTTTTAGGTCTCGCTATCAATAAATTGATTACACTCATTTCAATCAGCGTTTTTCTGTAGTCTCAATAGAGGATTGTTGTGAAGTCATTTACGGGAAATAGTGATTTTTATCTCAAAGTTTTTTTTTTTGTTTTTTTTTTTCTTAAAAGCATAAATTGATATTAATCTATAGCCATTATATTAAATATTGGTCTTTTTCATCACCTTTTTTAAGTAGAGATGAATGCATACGTTGTTAACAGGGCATTTATTAAATGTTAAAAAATATTTTTCAGTCTAGACTGTCTGAAAATAGATTCCTATCTAATGAGTGGCAACTGAGATGGTTGTGAGATAGAACTCGAAAACAAACTCAACTTTAAAGGAGGCAGGAGTTTCCTTGTGTTTTTATCCTTTATCTTTTTGCTCACATCAGATTCATGATGTCACTTGGACATGTTACCTTTAGTTCTAACAAAGTCTGTCAGCAAGCACATCACCATGATTGCAATGATTAGATGGTCAGGTTACAGGTAGTCTCTTTTTTTTTTTGTCCGTCACTTCACGGTACTCTGTGCATCCATTGCACAATTTTGTTACTGTGCACAAGATGTAAACCCTGTTGGAATGTGAGACAGTGTTCACAGCTTACGGTCTGCGTTTAGGGATGGGTGGCCCTGCTCGTGTTCTTTAGGTGATAATTATGGTGCAGTGGTATTTATATTTATCACAGCAGGCTCGGTAAAGACACAAAACAAGAGTCTGCACAAAGCTCAATTTTAATGCAATGTGGTACAACCTACATTGTGCAATGAGCCGTTTACATAGAAACTGTTTAGAGCGACACCAATGTTTTATCTGGGGTTTTTTCTAAAAACCTATGGTATGGTGCTCAGAAAAGAGAAAAATATTCAGGTGCCTAATAGTAAATTTTCTATGAACTTGAAGGTTGTCAAATTAGGTTAGTTCTGTGTTTGTCAATAATTTATTTTCCCCCATGGAATGTTTTGCGCAGGCTTAATAAGACATTGTAGCCCCAATGGTCGGCCTAAACGTTTTAATTCTATTAAATGCTGCACATTGAAAAGCAGCTGAACTGTTATAGTCTGTCAGTATTAGAAATAAAACGTAATCATCTGTTTACAGGCAATGTTGTGTGCTTTTTTTTTTTTGTCATGTATATATATTTCAAAACCCTAATTAGTGTGAGGATTTGTGCTATACCTGGTCTACATGTGTTGTTCACACTTCAGTAGTAGTTTTTCAAAGAAAT
>NW_015153153.1:0-1532 GCF_000732505.1 Cyprinodon variegatus | reverse complement strand
GTTTAGCATTAACACCTGCAAGTGCTGGCGTAGTCTTAGAGGGATGGTTTTAAGCAAAGGTTAGTAAAATGGCCAGAAATGTGTTTAAATAAAGACATGACCCTTAAAAAGTAACCATCCTGCAGTATTCCATAAAAAGGCTAAAACGGTACATAGGAAAGTATACT
Source organism: Cyprinodon variegatus (assembly GCF_000732505.1). Lineage (NCBI taxonomy): Eukaryota > Metazoa > Chordata > Actinopteri > Cyprinodontiformes > Cyprinodontidae > Cyprinodon > Cyprinodon variegatus. The sequence continues at coordinate 1,365 of NW_015153153.1, read as the reverse complement.
AATATTTTATAAAAGAATGTCTGCAATATTCAAATTCTGTTATTTATAGATGATAAAAAAATATAAGTAAAATAAAATTGGGCTTAAAGAACTTTAAGTTACAAAACTTAAGAAACCAATTGTAAAAACAGGAAGTGTGACATTATACAGGTCTTTAATAAGCAGATAATGACTCCTGGTGGAGTCGTTACAGAAGGCAGGCCTCTGTAGCAGACATCTTCTCCACCCAACTTGCTCAACAGCTATAGAAAATAAAGAATTAAGCTATGGAAATGAGTTGTTTAAATAACTGTAAAATGGCCTGCCTTTGACTTTTTAAGAAAGCTGACAAATTCCACACAGTATTAAAGCATGTGCTTTAATTGTGCATTAAAATGACTTACTGGTGTTCAAAGAACATTACATTTTTTGCATTTTCTGACAGCTCATTTTGTATTTTGTTTTAAGTTCAGCATATAAGTCAGTTTTCCCTTCATCCACTCATCTCTTCCTTCCCATTCCTGTGTATTAATACCTTGTTCAAACAGGTCTGAGGTCTAATGGGGACCAAACAAGTCAGATCTGATGATGATTCCAGTTCAAAAAGGTCTAGACGCTTAGTTCCTAAATAACTGTGTTAAGACGTGTCTAAGATGGTATGCACTGCTAGTACATGATAATAGATGACTGATTTAGATTTTTTCAGTGCAATTATGGGCATGAATGACACATGCATCTTTGTGCTAGTTCACCATTTAACCAACCCTCTTATCTGGAACAGTAATTTTTATTAAGGCATAATCGACCGGTTGGGTATTTAACATTCACTCTGAGCCCTCATCACCACAGCCACACCCGTATGTTCAGATAAATGGTCCCAGTAAAATTTGCTTGGTTACACTCCCTGTTGAAATTTTAAAATAAGATATTTTTTGACTCAATTGAGGTAAGTTTCACATTTTCTTCACCAGCCTACTATTTTCTAACTGAAATCTCCCAGGATTCATATCTACATCTGACAACATAGGACTGATAAGCCAAAGAGGTCTATGGTGAATTAAATGTAGTGCACCCCTGGCTATCAATATAAGATGGGTCTCAGAATATGGTGTAACTCCTGTTTCCACATGGAATTATACTTAACTGCACCTCCATTTCTATATGGTACGATCTGTAAATGTATTTGCTTTAACTCCTCTTAGATGTCCTCTTTAATTTTAGTATATTGTCAGAAATGAATTGCTGCAGTTTTTGGTGAATTTACTAACTGAAAAGGTCAAAGTAGGATATTCTACACTATGGTATCATTGCTGCCACCCTGTGGTTTAGAGGGGAACTGCTTGATCCAGCGTTGGTGAATTGCATCCCAGCAAGAAGAGACATGGG
>NW_015153152.1:14856-16870 GCF_000732505.1 Cyprinodon variegatus | reverse complement strand
GAACATTTGCTGTATGTCCTGGACCTCCACTGGGTCCACAATTAACTGCAATTTTTGCTGGTGCACATGACTCCTGGCGTCAGTGTTGGTCATAACATTGGTGACGGGGAGGGTCACTCTGGACTTTCTTGAGCAAAGTCGCCCTCCTTATCAGAATTGTAGCACATATTGTGCTTTCTACGTGACCCCTTGCTTTTCCACTGTGACCACCAGCCCCTTCCTTGAGCCCAATTATGATTCAAACTACACTTCATATCTGTTTCTATGTTTTAGCTTGCACAATCCACTTATTTAATCCCTCTAATTTTTTTTATTCCCTGTATGTAGCTTGCATGACTAAAATAATTTCCTGGTGGGTTATTAATTTAAATTTTTTTTTGGTTCCGAACTTATAGTTTTGGAGACCCTGCAGACGCATTAGGAAGGCTGCGTGCTGGATCAATGCTGCAGTCATTGATCCATAGACATACTCCCCCGCTACTGCAAATTCAAGCTTTCTCCCTCTAAACTGTGTTTCATTATCTTTTGGACACACAAACAACTTAAAAGACCCACAAACATAACTTTAAAGACAGAAACACATAACATTAAAAGACGAACAAACACAACATTAGATTTATTTATTTAGTTTTTAATATTAACATTGTATCTACTTTGCGCATGTATTATACCAACAACTCGCCATTTGGAGCTCATTTATTTATTTATAAATACTTATTCATTAATTGATCTATGTATTTATTTATATATATTTATTTATTTATCTATTTTTTTTCAGTAGTGCTTGTTTTTAGCCGGCACATAACATTTCTCCATTGATCTACTTCCACACCCCATCTATTTCATACTTTTACTTTCACTTCTACAAGTATTTTAAATTACTTGGATCATTCTGACACAAACTTTTCATCCCCTTTATGATCTTCTCTATACTGTTTCCTGAACCCATCCTTTTTTATTCTTTTACCTCCCTGGCTCATTTTAGTTATTTCATCATTTAGTTCTTATTATTTTATCTTGGAATAGAGGCGTCCCTCAAACCCATATTTTTTTTAAACTATATATTCAAGTATTTATTTTTGGTTGGATCCTGCACTTCTACTAACTTCTAATCATCGATTTTAAATTATCTCTAAATTTATTTTGACCTTTACCCATTTTAAAGAATTTAGTCCAGTACAAACACCTAGGGTATTCTATGCACTGGATGTTTTTTCAGCAGAACAGCACCCAAACACTGTTGTGGTAATCTCTGCTTCTACCTTTTCAGGTGAGAAATTCTTGCCTCTGCATCCACAAGAGTTGTACTGTATTAAGCCCTGCTGTTTTAGTATGAAACAACGGAACCTAAAGTTTCGATTGTTTCCTGACACACTCACACACAGTCACACCTATTCTAAGGCCTATTATATTTTTTTATTTTAACCAACATAGACAAAAAACACCTATCGTGTACACTTTGGAGTTTCCAACTCCAGGCCCTCGCATGCACCGGATACCCAGATGCCGTATCTGTCAAATATCGCTGCTGCAGCAGCTGAAAACCTTACTGTCTTGAGAACAACACAGAGTCTCACACTCTAATGCACAGAATACCAAGATGCCATTGTTGGGATCTGGAGGTCTGTCCACCTTCCTCCAGCAGAGGGCGCCTCTAGGTTTCCTGGAGCTGAGCTGACGACCACACCTGACATCCATCAGTCATCAGGAGACCAGCATATAAGCAGCAGCAGGACTACACTCCAGCGCCAGAGTGTTAAGCCAGTTATGGTTAGCAAAGCCTGAGCCAACCAGCCTGTCTGATTCTCCCAGAACTTTGAACTTGAACCTGATCTGTTTTTGTCTTCTCTACCTTCCTAGGAAGAAACCTGACTGAACCTTGGAACTCTGGAGGAGTTCCATCTGCTGAAATCTGCCTGCCGGCTCTCTGGAGCACACCTGAAGAATCTCACTGTCTGAACCTGCCTGCCGCCCTCAAGAAGAGGATCGGAAAAAGACTCTGGATCTGAACACT
>NW_015153152.1:10382-14380 GCF_000732505.1 Cyprinodon variegatus | reverse complement strand
ACTTGTGTTTATCTTCAATAAACAGTCAAACTTTTCACCTGCCTCCGTTGTGTTCTGCATGTGGGTTAGAACCCTGAACCCAATCATGACAGAACACGCAGTCCACCTCCAGAGGATGATTGATGAACAAGGAGTTTTAATACAAGGCCACGACTCCACCCCCTGTGAGTTTAACACACGTTTGGACCAGCAAAATCAGGCTTTACAGGAATTAGCCGGCTACTTCAACAATGCTAACCCCAGAACGGAGCCAGCTCAACTTCCGGTTCCGGAGCCAAAGCCGCCTCAAAGGTCAGACCCAGTTCCGTCATTTCCTGAATTCCGTCCGTCACTTCGGGCATTACAAGTAAATGCAAAAGATTTATTTTCGAATGTAGACTGATTTTCGAACATTCTCCTGCCAGTTTCTCTAACGATAAGAGAAAGATTAGCTTTATTCTTTCTCAATTGACTGGAAGCGCTCTAGAATGGGCTGAGGCCCGATTCCCCTCTGAATCCAGTTTCAGATGTACTTTTGAGCAATTCATCAGATAATTCTCACAAGTCTTTAACCAAGACTCTGATAAATCAATTGATTCTCGAGCTCTGCTAAGTTTAAAACAAGGTAATCGGACTGTAGCAGATTTCTCGATCGACTTCCGGGTCAAAGCCGCAGCTTCCGGGTGGAATGAATGCGCGCTTAAAAGTGCCTATTTTAAGGCTCTAGATGAAGAAATTAAGGATGAACTCGCCACAATCGACGAACCTGCATCTCTGGAAGAATTAATCAGTCTAACCATTCGTTTGGATAATCGACTTCGAGCCAGAACCAGGTCCTCCTGCCATGTCTCCTGTCTTCGTTCCGCAGCCTCTGTTATTCAGTCTCCTAGTAATCAAAGGGAGCCAGATCCACCCGATTTGTCTTCAGTGCCATCTGAGTATCACGATCTGGCACCAGTCTTCAGCAAGGTCAGTGCATTGTCTCTTCCTCCTCACAGACCATATGACTGTGCTATTGATCTATTGCCTGGGGCTCCCCTGCCTAGCAGTCAACTCTTCAATATTTCCAAACCCGAAAGAGAGACTATAGAGAAATACATTAACGAGTCCCTAGCTTCTGGAATAATTCGGCCATCTTCATCCCCTCTTGGTGCAGGGTTTTTTTTTTGTCGGTAAGAAGGATGGTTCTCTCCGACCCTGCATAGATTACAGAGGCCTCAACCAAATAACAATTAAAAACAAGTATCCGCTGCCTCTGCTTGCATCTGCATTTGAACCTGTTCAAGGGGCTACAGTTTTTACTAAACTGGATCTGAGAAATGCCTACCACCTTCTCCGCATAAGAGAGGGAGATGAGTGGAAGACGGCCTTCAAAACCCCTCTAGGTCAATTCGAATACCTAGTTATGCCTTTTGGTCTGACCAATGCTCCAGCCTGTTTTCAAGCCCTGGTTATTGATGTGTTGAGAGACTTTCTCAACATATTCGTTTTTGTCTATATTGATGACATTCTGATCTATTCTAAGAACCTGTCTGATCACAAAAAACACGTCCGTTTGGTTCTCCAAAGACTTCTTGAAAACAAACTCTTTGTCAAGGCTGAAAAATGTGAATTTCATCAACCTTCTGTCACCTTTTTAGGATTTGTGCTCGAGGGCGGGCAGGTGAAGCCATCGGAGGACAAGATAAAAGCAGTTCTGGATTGGCCTACCCCAGAGAATCTGAAACAATTCCAGAGGTTTTTGGGTTTTGCAAACTTTTACAGGAGGTTTATAAGAAATTACAGTCAGACAGCCCAACCACTTACTGCCTTGACTTCTGTTAAGAAGACTTTCCACTGGTCCGCTGAGGCCGAAGCTGCCTTTAACAAGCTTAAGGCTCTTTTTTCTAGTGCGCCGATTCTCATTCAGCCTGACCCCTCTAAACAGTTCATTTTAGAGGTGGATGCATCTGACTCTGGTGTAGGAGCAGTCTTATCCCAACAATCTGACTCTGATAACAAGACTCACCCATGGCCTTCTTTTCCCTCAGAAGGCGCATGGGTGTGATGTTGGTGACAGAGAACTTCTTGCCGTCAAATTGGCTATGGAGGAGTGGTGACATTGGCTAGAGGGCGCTGAACACCCCGTGTTGGTATGGACTGACCACAAAAACCTGTCTTACATCCAATCTGTCAAAAGATCTAATCCACGTCAATCCCGTTGGTCCCTTTTTCTTTTCCCGTTTTAACCTCATCATCTCCTACAGACCAGGTTCCAAAAATGTTAAACCTGACTCTCTCTCTCGCCTGTATTCACCTGACAAAACTGAAGAACCTGAATCTGTCTTGCCTGCCAGCTGCACCGTTGGGGCTGTTTCTTGGGAAATCACTGACCTGATCAACCTTGCCTTAGCTTCTGAACCTGACCCAGGAAATGGAACCCCAAACCGCACGTATGTACCTACTTCTGTAAGATCCCGATTAATCCATTGGATGCACTCTGCCAAGTTTTCAGCACATCCAGGTGTCAGCAGAACCATCACCCTCATCACTCGCCGTTTCTGGTGGCCATCCCTCCACAAGGACGTAAAGGAGTATGTTCTGGCTTGTCCCATCTGCGTCAGGAACAAACCGTCCCATCAGCCTCCCTCTGGTCTGCTCCACCCATTACCTGTCCCATCTCGACCCTGGTCCCACATAGCTGTGGATTTTGTTACCGGCCTCCCTGTTTCCAAGGGTATGACAACTATTCTCACGATTATTGATCATTTTTCCAAAACCTGCCATCTTGTTCCCCTCAGGAAGCTTCCCACGGCTTTCCAAACTGCACAGCTTCTCATAAAACACGTCTTCCGACTCCACGGCATCCCTCAGGAGATCCTGCCAGACAGAGGCCCCCAGTTCACAGCTCAGGTCTGGAGAAATTTCTGTTCTGCACTCGATTCCAAATCTTCTCTCACCTCAGGTTACCATCCACAAACCAATGGACAGACTGAGAGAATGAATCAGGAATTCGAAACCACTCTCCGCTGCTTGACCTCTACCAACCCCACTGACTGGAATCTGTATCTGCCATGGGTAGAGTATGCTCATAACTCACACAAATCTTCTGCAACCTGTCTGTCCCCATTCGAAATCTCCCTAGGATATCAGCCACCACTCTTTCCGTCAGATGAGAAGGAGATCTCCATCCCGTCAGTCCATCACCACATCCGCCGGTCCCACAAAATCTGGAGAGACACCATTTCTGCCCTGAACCAAACTTCTGCCCAAAATAAGAGGTTTTCTGACCGCAAGAGACGCTCTGCACCCATCTACGCTCCCGGACAACAGTTGTGGTTATCAAGACGAGACATCCCGTTGAAATCCATGTCACGAAAACTCTCTCCCAGGTTCATTGGCCCATACACCATCGCCTCCGTCATCAACCCATCTGCCGTCCACCTGAATCTGCCACCCACTCTCCGTATCCATCCAACCTTTCATGTGTCACAAATCAAGCCTGTTCTGACTCCCCTCCACCCGCCCGGGACACAGAGATGGGAAGTAACGAAGTACAAATACTTGGTTACTGTAATCAAGTAGATTTTTCTGATATTTTTACTTTACTTTACTACTTATTTTTATGGCGACTTTTTACTTATACTCCTTACATTTTTACACAAATATCTGTACTTTCTACTCCTTACATTTTTAAAAATAGGCTCTTTACTTTAGTTTTGAATCATTTCAATGGAGTTACCATTATTATTTTTCACGTGATCAATACCAAATTCAATCTAATTGGATGGGAATCTACGTTGCATTTGACGCACCACTACAAGATGAATCGACAGATTCGGCGGTATTCATTGGCGGCAAATCATTGCAGCTTGGTGGCGGTGGCGTTAGCATAGTAGCATGGACGACGAGATGATTGAAAATGAACACAACGGAGATCCCAGATCTGGATCTCCGCTGGACTTCTAACCAATGATGTGTCTGTATTTCTGAGTGTTGAAGCGAAAATACTTTGGACACAGTGTCTCTCTGTGTGCTTA
>NW_015153152.1:3996-9366 GCF_000732505.1 Cyprinodon variegatus | reverse complement strand
ATTACTTGTGTTTATCTTCAATAAACAGTCAAACTTTTCACCTGCCTCCGTTGTGTTCTGCATGTGGGTTAGAACCCTGAACCCAATCATGACAGCCATATCCGTCAACAAGACTTGGTCTCGTCAAATATTCTTGCGATTACAGCTGTAACTTAAATGGTCCTACACCAACTTTTGATCAAAAGCTTCAGGCCTACCCTTTGTCGTGTGGAATCAGTTCCTCTGGAGCCGTCACCAAGATGCCCAGGGCAGGGTTGGGCCAAACTGGCCCGTCCGGCGAAGGGAGGACGGCTGTGGACAGATTCTTGGCCTTGGTCTCACACGGTCCTGGACAATTGGATCTTGACTCCCGGGTTTCGGCACCAAAAATGTTGGATTCAGAAAATGTAGGTTTGCAAATAAGTAGAAATTGAGTCTACACAGGAAAGAGATTCAAGCAGCTTTTGCAAGAGCAAAAGGAAAAGCCCAACCCAACTTCAAGCTTTCCTTCCCCAAATCCACACATTAATTTTATAACAACAACACTACATTTTAAATGAATTAATAACAGATCAGATTTCTAAAGCAGAACTAACTATAGAACTAACCATCTGCCTCTAAAAGTGAGGGTATTTAAAACTATATAGTATTTAAAATTATATTCTAAGTCTATGAAACTGGTTAAATTTAAACATGCACTAAATGATCATCTCTGTTGGAACGTTTTTATTGAATTCGATTTTCAATTTTAGTTCTGTTTTGTTACTTGTTTTTATGTTTTTGTTGGTCACATCTCAATTTCTACAAGTATGTGATTTTTTTGTCACATTGGCTTTTACTATCTTATACTATTTTATTATTGTAGATTTCTTTTATCTTTATTTATTGCTGCATAATATCAATTCTATTTTAAAGTATTTGCTCCTATCTTTGACAGATCACTGAATTATTCTGTTTGTGACGTTGAATTGAGTTTTGAATGTTGATATTTTTTACAATATGTATATTAATAAAAAAAGATTTATTCAGACAATCCTAACCAGCGGTTCCCGACAGATAAAACTCATCCTCCTTATTTAAATATAAGAATATGAAACAAAACGAGTGTTGTGATTCTATAGTTAAATTCTATTCCCAGCCCGCTGGGAATTTATGTTTCTGATACTATAAGATGTTTATTGCCCTCCGCTGTAGGGGTGGTAAAATATCTTTTTTAAACGGATATTATTTCAGCTGTTATATACTGTTTATGACACACAGTCCTACTAACTGTGTGTTAGAACAATAGATGAAAGAGTGATTAAAGCACTAATCATTGTCAAACAGGTATTTCTGCCCATACATGGAATAAATTCACCACACTTCTGTTCAAAATATAAGAGTTTATTAACAAAAATCATTCAGCCCCAAGTCAAACATATTTCAGTTAAACACTCTCAACTAAGACTAGTAAAACTCAACTAAACTAAACTAACTACTATGTACAAAGAGGAAGGGGAAAACGGTTGAAAACCATATTGTAGTTTAAGATGGATTCTGTGTTTGCCTGGAAGAATTTGGGATATGATCAAATTAGCTTTTCACTAATTTTAAAGAAATTAGAATGTTTTCAGACCAATTCACAATGCAAATCCATGAGGTAAATACAACATTATTTGGCCAAATAATGTTTTATTGAATGATTTGCTTAATCAAGAACCAATAACCTTTAGCTTAATGATTCTTTACCTTCCTTGAAATAGCAAGCAGTGAATAGACACAGGATTCCACTAAATGACTCTTGGTCATACTTGGTAATGGAAATGTAATGAGCATTTGAGGAACACCTGAACACCAATGTTATATCAGTGTTTAAATCCTTTGTGAATAAAGCTTGTCTAAGCTTTAGCAACAGCTCAACACATATTCCTGTAGCATACAGTCCATTCTTTAGCATCAATTAGCATTGTCTTTACTCAGGAGTAAACACATGATATGATTAGCATCATCAAAAGACACATTGCTTGTTCTGTCCCTAATCATGCCAGACCTGAAAACCTTTTTCTATGTCTATTTGGAAAGCTTGAGTTTCGACCAGGTTTGCAGCTCTGCAGTCAGGGGTTATTTTTCTCAGGAGATTAAAAATAAAAAACTGAGTACAAAAATAAGTCACTGAATACATAAAGTAAGTTTACAATATAGGTGTCACAAAATAATACTAAATTATTGTATTAATAAATTGAGTAATAAAAAAGCTTTGAACAAATACAAAATGTATTTATGATAATAAATTAATACATATAAATCATTTAACGTTTACTTTTTATAATTTCAGGGGGATATTTATTTATTTAATATTCAAGGGAATGGCTCTCCATAGCCATGATGGAGCAGTCCTTTTTTGTCATGGCGATGAGGTACTGATGGACCTGCAGAGAAAAGGACAGATCTGGAGAATTAAGTTCTGAGCAAAGAAACTTCTCAGCGTCTCAATACTGATTATTTCCATTTGGCTCCATTCATAAAAACATCTCAGCTTCACTGACTGAGAAGTGATTAACAAGTGATGCTGTTCTGACCTGATATGAGATTAAAACATTTGATTCCTTTATATTTAGCAACAAGTGACAAAAAGAAGTCAACTAAACAAAAAGCATCACATTAGAACCACATTTAACTGCAAAGACTGAGTTGTTGTTGCAGCAGGTCTGGAGGAAGAGGAGAACTTTGTGGAGGTCAGCTGATTATTCCTGAACGAACATCTGGGAGAGAAATTTCAGTCATAGCTGAATGACTGCAGCACTGATGACAGATTATTGGAGTCTTTGTTACAGGTTATGTTCTGATCTCAGCAGAGAAAAAAAATAAAACCTAAAAAATAATGTAGATAGAAATTAAATTATACGGTGAGATTTAAATGTATATATCTCTTTTAATTAGCCACTTTCTTTTTTCACCTTTGTAATAATTACCTTATTTATTTATTGTCTGTTATAATCTTCAACTTATTTCTTTATGTATTTATTCATGTGCATGTTATATTTTTGTCTGTTTATTCTTTCTTGGTATTTTTTTACCATATTTATTTCTTCAATGCTATTTATTTCTGCCAGTGGTTTTTATATTTCTGTCTGTATTTCTGCCTCACTATGCAAATGAGGAGGGGCATATCTTAGAGGGTCACATTCTGCCCATTGGTTGGTTAGCAGCCACCAGCCACAGTTACAAAGATGGCTATTCAAATGCCACAAATTTGGCTATATAGCAGCAGTATGCAAAGGAAAACAGCAGCGATGTGGAAGGTGTGCTGGAGAGCACAAATACGGAAAATGTGGGAAAGAAGCTAAGATCAAATGCTGTAACTATGGTGCAGAACATACTGCTGCATATTGTGGATGTGAAGTGAGTAAAAGGTCTGAGGAACGTAAAAAACTGAAATTTGAGCTCGGAATAACTTATGCTGAAGCAGCAAAAAGGATCCCATCCCAGTCAGAAAAATCCAAACCAACACTTCAGCACATGGCAAATTCAAAACATCTGGAACAGCGTCCCAAAACTGAAGAAGATTCAATGATTGTTAAAAAGAAATATTTTGTCCTTTTCATTGTTGAAATTATTTATTTCTTCAGTGCTATTTGTTTCTGCCTGTGGTTTTTACATTTCTGTCTGCATTTCTGCTGTTGGGATCCAGAGGTTTGCCCTTCAGAGGGCGACGTGGATCCCTTTCTGTGGGCTTCTGTTGTCTGTTGGGAACCAGAGGTCTGCCCTCCAGAGGGCGATGTGGATCCCTTTGTGAGGGGTTCTGCTGTCGGTTAGGATCCAGAGGCTTGCCCACCAGAGGGCGCCGTGGATCTTCTTCTGAGAGCTGGTGCTCATTAGAAGCAGCTGATCCCCATCTGCTGATTAAAGAGCTCTCCCTATATAAGCTGAGTGAGAGCTTCCCTCTGAGCCGGATTGTTTTCCTTGCCATGGAAGCAAGCCTGAGCCACCCTGCCTGTTTAAACCTGTAAGTCTGTAAACCTGAACCTGTACCTGAACCTAACCTCCTCTGTCTTCTCTGCCTCCCAGGAGGAAAACCTGTGTTTTTCCAATAAATATTGGACTTTAATCCTGCCTCTGTGTCCTTGAGTTCTGCCTCTGGGCTAGTAACCCTGCCACATCATGACAGAACAATCCGGCCAACAGACTAGCCCAGCAGACTCAACAGAGGCATTCCTGAGGATGTATGAGGAGGAACCGACAAACTCCACGGAACCAAACTGGACGGTTTCGTTCCGTCGATGGCAGGAGATTTGGAGCCGTCTGGAGACCCCTGAGCCCGCTCTGAGCCGTCTGGAGACCCCTGAGCCCGCTCTGAGCCATCTGGAGACCCCTGAGCCCGCTCTGAGCCATCGAGAGACCCTTCGGTCCACTCTGAGTCGTCTGGAGACCCCTGAGCCCGCTCTGAGCCGTCTGGAGACCCCTGAGCCCGCTCAGCGCCGTCCATGGACCTTTAAGCCCTCTTCATTCCGGTATGTGGAGCCACAGTCGGTGGTTTCCTCTGTTCCTGATGTGGAGCCACAGTGGGTGGTCTCCTCAGCTCCTGATGTGGAGCCACAATCGGTGGTCTCCTCTGCTTCTGATGCGGAACCGCAATCGGCGGCTTCCAGAGTTCCTGATGCGGAGCCGCAATCGGCAGCCTCCTCAGTTTCTGATTCGGAGCTACAGTGGGTGGCCCTGTTTGAGACTGTTGCTGAGCTGCAGAAGCGGAGGCGGCGTCCTCCTCGGAGCTGCCTGCAGAAGCAGAGACAGCGTCTTCCTCGGAGCTTCCCGCAGCAGCAGAGACGGCGTCCTCCTCGGAGCTTCCTGCAGAAGCAGAGACGGCGTCCTCCTCGCAGCTTCCTGCTGAAGCGGTGGCGGCGTTTCACTCAGTGCTTCCTGCTGATGCGGAGGTGGCGTCCTCCTCCAAGGCCCCTGCAGCTTCTGAGACTCCGGTCCCGCGGCCGGCCTCTGGAGCATTTGCTTCAGCTCTGTTTCCACGGCCGGCCATCTGAGACTCTGCCCTGCTGCCGGTCCCATGGACGGTCATCTGAGACTCTGGTTTATCTCCGGCCCCGCGGCCGCCACCTGGAACTCTGCCTTGCTGCTGGTCCCACGGCCGGCCACCTGAGATTTCCCTCTCTTCGCCCACCCTGGGTGGGTTGTTTTGAGTTCTGGACCCTGTTTCTGTTTCTGTGCCTGGCCCCCCTTGCCCGTTTTCCCCTCCGCCCGCCCTGGGTGGGTTGTTTTGGGTTTTTTTTGTTTTTGGGCATCTGGTATCCGCCCTTAAGGGGGGGTACTGTTGGGATCCAGAGGTTTGCCCTTCAGAGGGCGACGTGGATCCCTTTCTGTGGGCTTCTGTTGTCTGTTGGGAACCAGAGGTCTGCCCTCCAG
>NW_015153152.1:2446-3911 GCF_000732505.1 Cyprinodon variegatus | reverse complement strand
TTTTTCCAATAAATATTGGACTTTAATCCTGCCTCTGTGTCCTTGAGTTCTGCATCTGGGCTAGTAAACCTGCCACATCATGACATCTGCCTCATTATGCAAATGAGGAGGGGCGTGTCTTAGAGGGTCACCTTCTGCCCAGTGGTTGGTTAGCAGCCACTGGCCACAGTCACAAAGATGGCTACTGAAATGCCGAAAATTTGGCTATATAGCAACAGTATGCAAAGGAAAACAGCGATGTGGAAGGTGTGCTGGAGTCAGTATTCGAAAGAGAGCTGCATGTTAAAGGCATCTATCTGGTCTGTCACTTAATCAATTCAGAACGAAAATTTTTGGATCATTGTGGTTTTTAAGCCCAACATAACCTTAACTGTCAAAAAATTAATTAATTCTAAAATCTATACCTTGCTCTTTTAGTTCTCAGGTTAAAAATGATTTGTTATACTCTGACACTTCCCCAGTACTGAGTTCACTACAGATTGAAGGTATTCAGATGAGGAGTTCCCTCTGAAAGGAATATTTTATAAATTAAATTAAAAGACACAAAATTTCATATGACCTTATAACGGATAAGATTTCTTGAAGAACAACTAACTATATAACTAACCCTCTGCCTCCAAAAATTGAAGAGGTACAATTTAAAATAATCAATAAAATATATCCAACTTAAGAGTTTTTATCATCAGAATTAAAATTAGATATAGAATATTTTGTACGATAAACTTTGAGAGTTTGAATCATTTCTTCTTTTTTTCCTTTTAACCAATTTTCAAATAATTGTGAACAGATTTCCAAAGCTGGTTAGACCTAAAGAACATTGTTCTGTCTCCACTATCTGACACTATTATATTATTTGGTTTAGAAAGTGAAAACTGTTCCCTGGAATATTTAGGAAACTTTCTTATATTGATGGGAAAATTTTTCATTCACAGATTTATGTTTCTTTAAACAAAGCCCACCTTTGGTCATTGGAAAAATTATTTTGATTTATATTCTAAGTCTGTGAAACTGGTTAAATCTAAACATGCAGTAAATGATCATCTCTGTTGAACATTTTGATTGAATGTAACACTGTCCTTCTATTTTAGTTCTGTTTTGTTACTTGTTTTTATTTTATGTTGGTAACATCTCAGTTGCTACAAGTTTGTGATGCTTATTATCAAATTAGCTTTTAGTATCTTATACTATTTTAATATTTTATAGGTTTTATCTTTAATTTTGCTGCCTAATATCTATTCTGTTTTACTGTCATTGCTCCTATCCTTGACAGATAACTTCTCAGCATCTCAATACTGATTATTTCCATTTAGCTCCATTCATGACAACATCTCAGCTTCACTGACTGAGAAGTGATTAACAAGTGATGCTGTTCTGACCTGATATGAGATTAAAGCATTTGATCTGTTATATTTAGCAACAAGTGATAAAAAGAAGTCAATGAAACAAAAAGCATCACATTAGAACC
>NW_015153152.1:0-1316 GCF_000732505.1 Cyprinodon variegatus | reverse complement strand
ATCTTTTAACTTGTTCTGTTTATATCAAACATGACTTTTTGTGGAGATGGATGTGTTCATAATCATCTTTAGTCTGAGAAGAGCTATTTGTAATCATCTTTAGAAATGTTTTGATTTGAAGTATTTTGATTATTAAACTATTAAAGATCATTGATTGGTGTCTTTTAATTTTCAAACTTGATGCTTAATATGACCAGTAGAGGGCAGGACTGCAATGAACCATCTGGGTCTGGTATAAATCATGTCTGTGGAGAAAAAACATGAGATTCAATTCTTAGCTGAAACTCAGGTTGTATAAAAACTCTAAAAGCAAAAGTTTCAGTGTAAACATTTAAAACTAGTTACAAAAACCTCAAACACAGTTTTCTTCTAAAAAAAATACGTCTAGTTGTTTATGAACCACTTTTTAAAGATTGTTGAGATTTTGGATATAGGCCTTTAATTTTCAGAAGTATTGTGATCAAGAGCAGATTTTTTAAAAAGGCTAAATTATTGCTTCATTTTCTCATAAATTCTAATAATAAGCTTTATTTCCGATGTTTTTAACAGCGGTGTCAAAAGTATTCATGTTTATTACTCAAGTAGAATTATAAATCATTCTTATATTCACTTAAATTTTTTTAAAGCAGCATTTTTAAAACTACTTAAAAGTATAAAAGTAATGCAGGTAAAAATGTTAAGGACAGAAGTTTAAACATTTTACTGGTTACTGCGCTACCAATTTAAGGAACATTTTTCTACAATACTGGAAAATTACTTCCTTATACTTTAGTTTCTTAGTTTGATAACTAATGATAACAGTGTCAAATTTAACTTTACATCATCTTGAAGAATGATTTATTTTGGTTTGTGGCAAACAACAAGTTGGTGCAGCAACGAGTCCACAAAGAAATGAATTTTCTGTATGAAGCAAATTATTTTGATCTTAATTTTTTTAAATACCAACAGGCCATAATGAAAATGAGCCTAAACGACACAAAACTAATGAGTCTACTTTTAATATTTAAGGAGTAGAAAGTAGAGATACTTGCTATGAAATGTAAGGAGTACAAGTAAAAATAAAAAAAATAATAACTCCAATAAAGTATAGATATCCAATATTTCAACTTTAGTAAGGTAACAAAGTATTTGTACTTTGTTTCTTGACACATCTGGCTTTCAACATATAAAGGATCTCTACTACTAGTTTTTGGCTGATTGGGGTTTAATTTTAACCACTAACTTTAATTTACTACTCTGTAATGCTTTCTCTCCATCATCATTGTGTTGAAGCAGGCTATTTGCCTTATATAGACTTGTTGCATGGCCGTACACTG
>NW_015153151.1:15607-16890 GCF_000732505.1 Cyprinodon variegatus | reverse complement strand
TATCATTTATAGCTCCACATCCTGATTAAACCATTTCACTTTGTATCTACAGAAGTTCACCACAGAGCAGCTTAATCTGACCCTCTGATTCTCCTACTGTTTCGTCACTGATGACTCAATTTAATCCTTCCCACTCACTGTTACGACAAAATGTTTTAACTTGAATGTAAATCAAGTCATTTAGCAAAATTTGATACTCACTGTTAAGAACAGACAGATCTACATCAGTCTCATGAACTGGTTTGTGTGCTCCTCTATATTTCCATTGTTGACAGATATAAAGTCCAGCATCTTCCTCTCTGACCTTCTTTATAACCAGAGAACAGTCTGCTGTTAGACTCAGTCTGTCTGCTTTAGTGATGGCATTATTAACCTGACCAAAGTCAACCAGCTCTACTGTTGCTCTGTATCCTGAATCAGTGAAGGCCCATGTAGTGCTGCTACACTTCTGTTGACCATCGATCACTGTTGAACATTTCAATGTGACTTCATCTCCAGCTCTCTTTAAAACAGATGTTTGATCTGCAGCGACTGTTAGAAGATAAAACAGAACCAGAAATATTCAATCTGAACACAGACACAGCTAATAAAGCAGATCTATCATTTATAGCTCTATACAAAGATTTTCAGTCTTCCTACCTGTGAGCTGCAGGATCATTAATAAAAACCCTTGAATCCATCTGAGTTGAGCCATCGTGCGTCTGTTGCTCTCACCCTCAGAACTGTCTGACTGCCGCCTGAACACACATGTAGCTTCTACTTCCTGAAACTCACCACTTCCTCGCTCTGACTGATGGGTGAGTCGCTGCTTTATTTGGTAAAAATCATCTCCTTGTTTTAACTGAGGATGAAAGACTAAATCATCAACTATTATTATAGAATTTTAATAAAAATATTCATATTTAATTGAAAAGCTGCTGTAAAAAATATAAACTTAAACATTGTTACAGCTTATATTTCAGGCTCATTAGAGGACATTAAAGACAGCGACATGCAAGAAGTCCATAAAAGAGGAAGAAGATCAGTGTGTGAGTATTTTTTATTTAGATAGATGTGAGAAATGCACTTCTTCTTTTGTTTAGATGTTTTAGAAACCTGGAGAATAAATCAGATAAATCCAGGAGATCTGATCTGTGTTGATGAAGAGCAGCAGATCAAATGTCTAATTTCATAGATCAGTCATACTGGTAAGATTGTATTTTACTTTTAAAACCTGCTTTTTCCAGTTTAACCTCTGAAGGGTTTTTCTATGAACTGAAGAGGAAGTGATTGATGAGGATGTG